>NC_135000.1:31806279-31845099 GCF_051020985.1 Nomia melanderi | reverse complement strand
CTAACCAAGACCTAACCAAGACCTAACCAAGACCTAACCAAGACCTAACCAAGACCTAACCAAGACCTAACCAAGACCTAACCAAGACCTAACCAAGACCTAACCAAGACCTAACCAAGACCTAACCAAGACCTAACCAAGACCTAACCAAGACCTAACCAAGACCTAACCAAGACCTAACCAAGACCTAACCAAGACCTAACCAAGACCTAACCAAGACCTAACCAAGACCTAACCAAGACCTAACCAAGACCTAACCAAGACCTAACCAAGACCTAACCAAGACCTAACCAAGACCTAACCAAGACCTAACCAAGACCTAACCAAGACCTAACCAAGACCTAACCAAGACCTAACCAAGACCTAACCAAGACCTAACCAAGACCTAACCAAGACCTAACCAAGACCTAACCAAGACCTAACCAAGACCTAACCAAGACCTAACCAAGACCTAACCAAGACCTAACCAAGACCTAACCAAGACCTAACCAAGACCTAACCAAGACCTAACCAAGACCTAACCAAGACCTAACCAAGACCTAACCAAGACCTAACCAAGACCTAACCAAGACCTAACCAAGACCTAACCAAGACCTAACCAAGACCTAACCAAGACCTAACCAAGACCTAACCAAGACCTAACCAAGACCTAACCAAGACCTAACCAAGACCTAACCAAGACCTAACCAAGACCTAACCAAGACCTAACCAAGACCTAACCAAGACCTAACCAAGACCTAACCAAGACCTAACCAAGACCTAACCAAGACCTAACCAAGACCTAACCAAGACCTAACCAAGACCTAACCAAGACCTAACCAAGACCTAACCAAGACCTAACCAAGACCTAACCAAGACCTAACCAAGACCTAACCAAGACCTAACCAAGACCTAACCAAGACCTAACCAAGACCTAACCAAGACCTAACCAAGACCTAACCAAGACCTAACCAAGACCTAACCAAGACCTAACCAAGACCTAACCAAGACCTAACCAAGACCTAACCAAGACCTAACCAAGACCTAACCAAGACCTAACCAAGACCTAACCAAGACCTAACCAAGACCTAACCAAGACCTAACCAAGACCTAACCAAGACCTAACCAAGACCTAACCAAGACCTAACCAAGACCTAACCAAGACCTAACCAAGACCTAACCAAGACCTAACCAAGACCTAACCAAGACCTAACCAAGACCTAACCAAGACCTAACCAAGACCTAACCAAGACCTAACCAAGACCTAACCAAGACCTAACCAAGACCTAACCAAGACCTAACCAAGACCTAACCAAGACCTAACCAAGACCTAACCAAGACCTAACCAAGACCTAACCAAGACCTAACCAAGACCTAACCAAGACCTAACCAAGACCTAACCAAGACCTAACCAAGACCTAACCAAGACCTAACCAAGACCTAACCAAGACCTAACCAAGACCTAACCAAGACCTAACCAAGACCTAACCAAGACCTAACCAAGACCTAACCAAGACCTAACCAAGACCTAACCAAGACCTAACCAAGACCTAACCAAGACCTAACCAAGACCTAACCAAGACCTAACCAAGACCTAACCAAGACCTAACCAAGACCTAACCAAGACCTAACCAAGACCTAACCAAGACCTAACCAAGACCTAACCAAGACCTAACCAAGACCTAACCAAGACCTAACCAAGACCTAACCAAGACCTAACCAAGACCTAACCAAGACCTAACCAAGACCTAACCAAGACCTAACCAAGACCTAACCAAGACCTAACCAAGACCTAACCAAGACCTAACCAAGACCTAACCAAGACCTAACCAAGACCTAACCAAGACCTAACCAAGACCTAACCAAGACCTAACCAAGACCTAACCAAGACCTAACCAAGACCTAACCAAGACCTAACCAAGACCTAACCAAGACCTAACCAAGACCTAACCAAGACCTAACCAAGACCTAACCAAGACCTAACCAAGACCTAACCAAGACCTAACCAAGACCTAACCAAGACCTAACCAAGACCTAACCAAGACCTAACCAAGACCTAACCAAGACCTAACCAAGACCTAACCAAGACCTAACCAAGACCTAACCAAGACCTAACCAAGACCTAACCAAGACCTAACCAAGACCTAACCAAGACCTAACCAAGACCTAACCAAGACCTAACCAAGACCTAACCAAGACCTAACCAAGACCTAACCAAGACCTAACCAAGACCTAACCAAGACCTAACCAAGACCTAACCAAGACCTAACCAAGACCTAACCAAGACCTAACCAAGACCTAACCAAGACCTAACCAAGACCTAACCAAGACCTAACCAAGACCTAACCAAGACCTAACCAAGACCTAACCAAGACCTAACCAAGACCTAACCAAGACCTAACCAAGACCTAACCAAGACCTAACCAAGACCTAACCAAGACCTAACCAAGACCTAACCAAGACCTAACCAAGACCTAACCAAGACCTAACCAAGACCTAACCAAGACCTAACCAAGACCTAACCAAGACCTAACCAAGACCTAACCAAGACCTAACCAAGACCTAACCAAGACCTAACCAAGACCTAACCAAGACCTAACCAAGACCTAACCAAGACCTAACCAAGACCTAACCAAGACCTAACCAAGACCTAACCAAGACCTAACCAAGACCTAACCAAGACCTAACCAAGACCTAACCAAGACCTAACCAAGACCTAACCAAGACCTAACCAAGACCTAACCAAGACCTAACCAAGACCTAACCAAGACCTAACCAAGACCTAACCAAGACCTAACCAAGACCTAACCAAGACCTAACCAAGACCTAACCAAGACCTAACCAAGACCTAACCAAGACCTAACCAAGACCTAACCAAGACCTAACCAAGACCTAACCAAGACCTAACCAAGACCTAACCAAGACCTAACCAAGACCTAACCACCAAGACCTAACCAAGACCTAACCAAGACCTAACCAAGACCTAACCAAGACCTAACCAAGACCTAACCAAGACCTAACCAAGACCTAACCAAGACCTAACCAAGACCTAACCAAGACCTAACCAAGACCTAACCAAGACCTAACCAAGACCTAACCAAGACCTAACCAAGACCTAACCAAGACCTAACCAAGACCTAACCAAGACCTAACCAAGACCTAACCAAGACCTAACCAAGACCTAACCAAGACCTAACCAAGACCTAACCAAGACCTAACCAAGACCTAACCAAGACCTAACCAAGACCTAACCAAGACCTAACCAAGACCTAACCAAGACCTAACCAAGACCTAACCAAGACCTAACCAAGACCTAACCAAGACCTAACCAAGACCTAACCAAGACCTAACCAAGACCTAACCAAGACCTAACCAAGACCTAACCAAGACCTAACCAAGACCTAACCAAGACCTAACCAAGACCTAACCAAGACCTAACCAAGACCTAACCAAGACCTAACCAAGACCTAACCAAGACCTAACCAAGACCTAACCAAGACCTAACCAAGACCTAACCAAGACCTAACCAAGACCTAACCAAGACCTAACCAAGACCTAACCAAGACCTAACCAAGACCTAACCAAGACCTAACCAAGACCTAACCAAGACCTAACCAAGACCTAACCAAGACCTAACCAAGACCTAACCAAGACCTAACCAAGACCTAACCAAGACCTAACCAAGACCTAACCAAGACCTAACCAAGACCTAACCAAGACCTAACCAAGACCTAACCAAGACCTAACCAAGACCTAACCAAGACCTAACCAAGACCTAACCAAGACCTAACCAAGACCTAACCAAGACCTAACCAAGACCTAACCAAGACCTAACCAAGACCTAACCAAGACCTAACCAAGACCTAACCAAGACCTAACCAAGACCTAACCAAGACCTAACCAAGACCTAACCAAGACCTAACCAAGACCTAACCAAGACCTAACCAAGACCTAACCAAGACCTAACCAAGACCTAACCAAGACCTAACCAAGACCTAACCAAGACCTAACCAAGACCTAACCAAGACCTAACCAAGACCTAACCAAGACCTAACCAAGACCTAACCAAGACCTAACCAAGACCTAACCAAGACCTAACCAAGACCTAACCAAGACCTAACCAAGACCTAACCAAGACCTAACCAAGACCTAACCAAGACCTAACCAAGACCTAACCAAGACCTAACCAAGACCTAACCAAGACCTAACCAAGACCTAACCAAGACCTAACCAAGACCTAACCAAGACCTAACCAAGACCTAACCAAGACCTAACCAAGACCTAACCAAGACCTAACCAAGACCTAACCAAGACCTAACCAAGACCTAACCAAGACCTAACCAAGACCTAACCAAGACCTAACCAAGACCTAACCAAGACCTAACCAAGACCTAACCAAGACCTAACCAAGACCTAACCAAGACCTAACCAAGACCTAACCAAGACCTAACCAAGACCTAACCAAGACCTAACCAAGACCTAACCAAGACCTAACCAAGACCTAACCAAGACCTAACCAAGACCTAACCAAGACCTAACCAAGACCTAACCAAGACCTAACCAAGACCTAACCAAGACCTAACCAAGACCTAACCAAGACCTAACCAAGACCTAACCAAGACCTAACCAAGACCTAACCAAGACCTAACCAAGACCTAACCAAGACCTAACCAAGACCTAACCAAGACCTAACCAAGACCTAACCAAGACCTAACCAAGACCTAACCAAGACCTAACCAAGACCTAACCAAGACCTAACCAAGACCTAACCAAGACCTAACCAAGACCTAACCAAGACCTAACCAAGACCTAACCAAGACCTAACCAAGACCTAACCAAGACCTAACCAAGACCTAACCAAGACCTAACCAAGACCTAACCAAGACCTAACCAAGACCTAACCAAGACCTAACCAAGACCTAACCAAGACCTAACCAAGACCTAACCAAGACCTAACCAAGACCTAACCAAGACCTAACCAAGACCTAACCAAGACCTAACCAAGACCTAACCAAGACCTAACCAAGACCTAACCAAGACCTAACCAAGACCTAACCAAGACCTAACCAAGACCTAACCAAGACCTAACCAAGACCTAACCAAGACCTAACCAAGACCTAACCAAGACCTAACCAAGACCTAACCAAGACCTAACCAAGACCTAACCAAGACCTAACCAAGACCTAACCAAGACCTAACCAAGACCTAACCAAGACCTAACCAAGACCTAACCAAGACCTAACCAAGACCTAACCAAGACCTAACCAAGACCTAACCAAGACCTAACCAAGACCTAACCAAGACCTAACCAAGACCTAACCAAGACCTAACCAAGACCTAACCAAGACCTAACCAAGACCTAACCAAGACCTAACCAAGACCTAACCAAGACCTAACCAAGACCTAACCAAGACCTAACCAAGACCTAACCAAGACCTAACCAAGACCTAACCAAGACCTAACCAAGACCTAACCAAGACCTAACCAAGACCTAACCAAGACCTAACCAAGACCTAACCAAGACCTAACCAAGACCTAACCAAGACCTAACCAAGACCTAACCAAGACCTAACCAAGACCTAACCAAGACCTAACCAAGACCTAACCAAGACCTAACCAAGACCTAACCAAGACCTAACCAAGACCTAACCAAGACCTAACCAAGACCTAACCAAGACCTAACCAAGACCTAACCAAGACCTAACCAAGACCTAACCAAGACCTAACCAAGACCTAACCAAGACCTAACCAAGACCTAACCAAGACCTAACCAAGACCTAACCAAGACCTAACCAAGACCTAACCAAGACCTAACCAAGACCTAACCAAGACCTAACCAAGACCTAACCAAGACCTAACCAAGACCTAACCAAGACCTAACCAAGACCTAACCAAGACCTAACCAAGACCTAACCAAGACCTAACCAAGACCTAACCAAGACCTAACCAAGACCTAACCAAGACCTAACCAAGACCTAACCAAGACCTAACCAAGACCTAACCAAGACCTAACCAAGACCTAACCAAGACCTAACCAAGACCTAACCAAGACCTAACCAAGACCTAACCAAGACCTAACCAAGACCTAACCAAGACCTAACCAAGACCTAACCAAGACCTAACCAAGACCTAACCAAGACCTAACCAAGACCTAACCAAGACCTAACCAAGACCTAACCAAGACCTAACCAAGACCTAACCAAGACCTAACCAAGACCTAACCAAGACCTAACCAAGACCTAACCAAGACCTAACCAAGACCTAACCAAGACCTAACCAAGACCTAACCAAGACCTAACCAAGACCTAACCAAGACCTAACCAAGACCTAACCAAGACCTAACCAAGACCTAACCAAGACCTAACCAAGACCTAACCAAGACCTAACCAAGACCTAACCAAGACCTAACCAAGACCTAACCAAGACCTAACCAAGACCTAACCAAGACCTAACCAAGACCTAACCAAGACCTAACCAAGACCTAACCAAGACCTAACCAAGACCTAACCAAGACCTAACCAAGACCTAACCAAGACCTAACCAAGACCTAACCAAGACCTAACCAAGACCTAACCAAGACCTAACCAAGACCTAACCAAGACCTAACCAAGACCTAACCAAGACCTAACCAAGACCTAACCAAGACCTAACCAAGACCTAACCAAGACCTAACCAAGACCTAACCAAGACCTAACCAAGACCTAACCAAGACCTAACCAAGACCTAACCAAGACCTAACCAAGACCTAACCAAGACCTAACCAAGACCTAACCAAGACCTAACCAAGACCTAACCAAGACCTAACCAAGACCTAACCAAGACCTAACCAAGACCTAACCAAGACCTAACCAAGACCTAACCAAGACCTAACCAAGACCTAACCAAGACCTAACCAAGACCTAACCAAGACCTAACCAAGACCTAACCAAGACCTAACCAAGACCTAACCAAGACCTAACCAAGACCTAACCAAGACCTAACCAAGACCTAACCAAGACCTAACCAAGACCTAACCAAGACCTAACCAAGACCTAACCAAGACCTAACCAAGACCTAACCAAGACCTAACCAAGACCTAACCAAGACCTAACCAAGACCTAACCAAGACCTAACCAAGACCTAACCAAGACCTAACCAAGACCTAACCAAGACCTAACCAAGACCTAACCAAGACCTAACCAAGACCTAACCAAGACCTAACCAAGACCTAACCAAGACCTAACCAAGACCTAACCAAGACCTAACCAAGACCTAACCAAGACCTAACCAAGACCTAACCAAGACCTAACCAAGACCTAACCAAGACCTAACCAAGACCTAACCAAGACCTAACCAAGACCTAACCAAGACCTAACCAAGACCTAACCAAGACCTAACCAAGACCTAACCAAGACCTAACCAAGACCTAACCAAGACCTAACCAAGACCTAACCAAGACCTAACCAAGACCTAACCAAGACCTAACCAAGACCTAACCAAGACCTAACCAAGACCTAACCAAGACCTAACCAAGACCTAACCAAGACCTAACCAAGACCTAACCAAGACCTAACCAAGACCTAACCAAGACCTAACCAAGACCTAACCAAGACCTAACCAAGACCTAACCAAGACCTAACCAAGACCTAACCAAGACCTAACCAAGACCTAACCAAGACCTAACCAAGACCTAACCAAGACCTAACCAAGACCTAACCAAGACCTAACCAAGACCTAACCAAGACCTAACCAAGACCTAACCAAGACCTAACCAAGACCTAACCAAGACCTAACCAAGACCTAACCAAGACCTAACCAAGACCTAACCAAGACCTAACCAAGACCTAACCAAGACCTAACCAAGACCTAACCAAGACCTAACCTAACCAAGACCTAACCAAGACCTAACCAAGACCTAACCAAGACCTAACCAAGACCTAACCAAGACCTAACCAAGACCTAACCAAGACCTAACCAAGACCTAACCAAGACCTAACCAAGACCTAACCAAGACCTAACCAAGACCTAACCAAGACCTAACCAAGACCTAACCAAGACCTAACCAAGACCTAACCAAGACCTAACCAAGACCTAACCAAGACCTAACCTAACCAAGACCTAACCTAACCAAGACCTAACCAAGACCTAACCAAGACCTAACCAAGACCTAACCAAGACCTAACCAAGACCTAACCAAGACCTAACCAAGACCTAACCAAGACCTAACCAAGACCTAACCAAGACCTAACCAAGACCTAACCAAGACCTAACCAAGACCTAACCAAGACCTAACCAAGACCTAACCAAGACCTAACCAAGACCTAACCAAGACCTAACCAAGACCTAACCAAGACCTAACCAAGACCTAACCAAGACCTAACCAAGACCTAACCAAGACCTAACCAAGACCTAACCAAGACCTAACCAAGACCTAACCAAGACCTAACCAAGACCTAACCAAGACCTAACCTAACCAAGACCTAACCAAGACCTAACCAAGACCTAACCAAGACCTAACCTAACCAAGACCTAACCAAGACCTAACCAAGACCTAACCAAGACCTAACCAAGACCTAACCAAGACCTAACCAAGACCTAACCAAGACCTAACCAAGACCTAACCAAGACCTAACCAAGACCTAACCAAGACCTAACCAAGACCTAACCAAGACCTAACCAAGACCTAACCAAGACCTAACCAAGACCTAACCAAGACCTAACCAAGACCTAACCAAGACCTAACCAAGACCTAACCAAGACCTAACCAAGACCTAACCAAGACCTAACCAAGACCTAACCAAGACCTAACCAAGACCTAACCAAGACCTAACCAAGACCTAACCAAGACCTAACCTAACAAGACCTAACCAAGACCTAACCAAGACCTAACCAAGACCTAACCAAGACCTAACCAAGACCTAACCAAGACCTAACCAAGACCTAACCAAGACCTAACCAAGACCTAACCAAGACCTAACCAAGACCTAACCAAGACCTAACCAAGACCTAACCAAGACCTAACCAAGACCTAACCAAGACCTAACCAAGACCTAACCAAGACCTAACCAAGACCTAACCAAGACCTAACCTAACCAAGACCTAACCAAGACCTAACCAAGACCTAACCAAGACCTAACCAAGACCTAACCAAGACCTAACCTAACCAAGACCTAACCAAGACCTAACCAAGACCTAACCAAGACCTAACCAAGACCTAACCAAGACCTAACCAAGACCTAACCAAGACCTAACCAAGACCTAACCTAACCAAGACCTAACCAAGACCTAACCAAGACCTAACCAAGACCTAACCAAGACCTAACCAAGACCTAACCAAGACCTAACCAAGACCTAACCAAGACCTAACCAAGACCTAACCAAGACCTAACCAAGACCTAACCAAGACCTAACCAAGACCTAACCAAGACCTAACCAAGACCTAACCAAGACCTAACCAAGACCTAACCAAGACCTAACCAAGACCTAACCAAGACCTAACCAAGACCTAACCAAGACCTAACCAAGACCTAACCAAGACCTAACCAAGACCTAACCAAGACCTAACCAAGACCTAACCAAGACCTAACCAAGACCTAACCAAGACCTAACCAAGACCTAACCAAGACCTAACCAAGACCTAACCAAGACCTAACCAAGACCTAACCAAGACCTAACCAAGACCTAACCAAGACCTAACCAAGACCTAACCAAGACCTAACCAAGACCTAACCAAGACCTAACCAAGACCTAACCTAACCAAGACCTAACCAAGACCTAACCAAGACCTAACCAAGACCTAACCAAGACCTAACCAAGACCTAACCAAGACCTAACCAAGACCTAACCAAGACCTAACCAAGACCTAACCAAGACCTAACCAAGACCTAACCAAGACCTAACCAAGACCTAACCAAGACCTAACCAAGACCTAACCAAGACCTAACCAAGACCTAACCAAGACCTAACCAAGACCTAACCAAGACCTAACCAAGACCTAACCAAGACCTAACCAAGACCTAACCAAGACCTAACCAAGACCTAACCAAGACCTAACCAAGACCTAACCAAGACCTAACCAAGACCTAACCAAGACCTAACCAAGACCTAACCAAGACCTAACCAAGACCTAACCAAGACCTAACCAAGACCTAACCAAGACCTAACCAAGACCTAACCAAGACCTAACCAAGACCTAACCAAGACCTAACCAAGACCTAACCAAGACCTAACCAAGACCTAACCAAGACCTAACCAAGACCTAACCAAGACCTAACCAAGACCTAACCAAGACCTAACCAAGACCTAACCAAGACCTAACCAAGACCTAACCAAGACCTAACCAAGACCTAACCAAGACCTAACCAAGACCTAACCAAGACCTAACCTAACCAAGACCTAACCAAGACCTAACCAAGACCTAACCAAGACCTAACCAAGACCTAACCAAGACCTAACCAAGACCTAACCAAGACCTAACCAAGACCTAACCAAGACCTAACCAAGACCTAACCAAGACCTAACCAAGACCTAACCAAGACCTAACCTAACCAAGACCTAACCAAGACCTAACCAAGACCTAACCAAGACCTAACCAAGACCTAACCAAGACCTAACCAAGACCTAACCAAGACCTAACCAAGACCTAACCAAGACCTAACCAAGACCTAACCAAGACCTAACCAAGACCTAACCAAGACCTAACCAAGACCTAACCAAGACCTAACCAAGACCTAACCAAGACCTAACCAAGACCTAACCAAGACCTAACCAAGACCTAACCAAGACCTAACCAAGACCTAACCAAGACCTAACCAAGACCTAACCAAGACCTAACCAAGACCTAACCAAGACCTAACCAAGACCTAACCAAGACCTAACCTAACCAAGACCTAACCAAGACCTAACCAAGACCTAACCAAGACCTAACCAAGACCTAACCAAGACCTAACCAAGACCTAACCAAGACCTAACCTAACCAAGACCTAACCAAGACCTAACCAAGACCTAACCAAGACCTAACCAAGACCTAACCAAGACCTAACCAAGACCTAACCTAACCAAGACCTAACCAAGACCTAACCAAGACCTAACCAAGACCTAACCAAGACCTAACCAAGACCTAACCAAGACCTAACCAAGACCTAACCAAGACCTAACCAAGACCTAACCAAGACCTAACCAAGACCTAACCAAGACCTAACCAAGACCTAACCAAGACCTAACCAAGACCTAACCAAGACCTAACCTAACCAAGACCTAACCAAGACCTAACCAAGACCTAACCAAGACCTAACCAAGACCTAACCAAGACCTAACCAAGACCTAACCAAGACCTAACCAAGACCTAACCAAGACCTAACCAAGACCTAACCAAGACCTAACCAAGACCTAACCAAGACCTAACCAAGACCTAACCAAGACCTAACCAAGACCTAACCAAGACCTAACCAAGACCTAACCAAGACCTAACCAAGACCTAACCAAGACCTAACCTAACCAAGACCTAACCAAGACCTAACCAAGACCTAACCAAGACCTAACCAAGACCTAACCAAGACCTAACCAAGACCTAACCAAGACCTAACCAAGACCTAACCAAGACCTAACCAAGACCTAACCAAGACCTAACCAAGACCTAACCAAGACCTAACCAAGACCTAACCAAGACCTAACCAAGACCTAACCAAGACCTAACCAAGACCTAACCAAGACCTAACCAAGACCTAACCAAGACCTAACCCAGACCTAACCAAGACCTAACCAAGACCTAACCAAGACCTAACCAAGACCTAACCAAGACCTAACCAAGACCTAACCAAGACCTAACCAAGACCTAACCAAGACCTAACCAAGACCTAACCAAGACCTAACCAAGACCTAACCAAGACCTAACCAAGACCTAACCAAGACCTAACCAAGACCTAACCAAGACCTAACCAAGACCTAACCAAGACCTAACCAAGACCTAACCAAGACCTAACCAAGACCTAACCAAGACCTAACCAAGACCTAACCAAGACCTAACCAAGACCTAACCAAGACCTAACCAAGACCTAACCAAGACCTAACCAAGACCTAACCAAGACCTAACCAAGACCTAACCAAGACCTAACCAAGACCTAACCAAGACCTAACCAAGACCTAACCAAGACCTAACCAAGACCTAACCAAGACCTAACCAAGACCTAACCAAGACCTAACCAAGACCTAACCAAGACCTAACCAAGACCTAACCAAGACCTAACCAAGACCTAACCAAGACCTAACCAAGACCTAACCAAGACCTAACCAAGACCTAACCAAGACCTAACCAAGACCTAACCAAGACCTAACCAAGACCTAACCAAGACCTAACCAAGACCTAACCTAACCAAGACCTAACCAAGACCTAACCAAGACCTAACCAAGACCTAACCAAGACCTAACCAAGACCTAACCAAGACCTAACCAAGACCTAACCAAGACCTAACCAAGACCTAACCAAGACCTAACCAAGACCTAACCAAGACCTAACCAAGACCTAACCAAATAATCGAGGTCATATTCAGGCATAACCCTTGGAAACACTACAAATATGGAGGCATAACCATTACAAACACTACAAGTATTGAGGCATAACCTTCAAAATACTAGAAACATTCAGAAATGACCCTTGCTCACACCCAAAATATTCAAGCATAACCCTCTAATGTTCCACACATAACCCCCTTACTTTAATCTTCAATATCTCAGAAAATATGACATTCAAACAGGTCATACATGGACTCAAAATTATTGCATTTTCGAGGTCGGTAACTTATCCAAATTTCATAGATATTAAACACTTTCGCTCAAAACTTTCAATTTCAAATATTTCCAAAAAAAAAAAAAAAAAAAAAAAAAAAAAAAAAGAAAAAAAAAAATTAATTACATAAATATGACATTGAAAACACGTCATCCGTTGACTCTGAATTATTCCATCTCAAAAATGTAAAACATTTACAAATTTCATCCAAATTAGAGACTTCAGTCACAATTTCAATTTTCTAAATATTTCAAAAATTATTGGCTTCACAATCTTGTGTCCCACATATATCCCTTCCAATATCGAGGTCTACAATTGGTCCAAATTCCATTCAAATCCATCCACTAGAAATGGAGATACAGAGGTGCCACATTTTCCATTCAATCAAGGATATCTCATGAACCGGTAAAGATAGAGTCTTCCATAAATATTCAAAATGTGCGTCCAATAACAGGCTACAATGTCTCCAAATATTACCCACATAAACCCAACAGAATTGGAGATATGGCCAAAAATAAAAGAGACACGCCGCTGGTACTTAAAAAAAAAAAAAAAAAAAAAAAAAAATTTCTTACGACAACCATAATGATGATGAGGATGATGATTCATATACAATGATTGAATATTACCGACAAACATGTCTACAAGTTATTTTTTTTTCAGGAAATTCTTCGTTGGCACAAAGTATGGCCTCCGAGCGCCTTTCCGCTATATTTATCTCCGAAAATTCTTAGAAACTTCCACAGTGAACCTAATTCCCTTCGTCACCACGGTTCCCTTTCGTACATATCAAAAAAAAAAAAAAAATTAGTGATGCAGATGATCGATATTAATATACACTGATTGAATATTCGCGATAAACATCTTCACATGTTATTTTCTTACTTAAATAGTTCGTCGGCACAAGTTATGACCTCCGAGCGCCTTTCCGCTATTGTTGCCTCCGAAACTTCTTACAAACTTCGAGGGTAAAGCTACTTCCCTTCCCCGTCGTTACCACAATTTCCTTTCGCACGTTTAAAAAAAAAAAAAAAAAAATTCATGGAAACAATATAATTCAGTGTACAGGCCTATCTCTCTTCTAAAGTCAACGCAACTCTCTTCGGATATCTCACCATCCACCGTAAAAAAAAAACCAAAAAAAAAAGTTTATGACAAATATGATGATGATGATGATGATGATTGAATACTCACAACAAATATACTTCCACGTTACTTTTTTTTTTTACGGAAACAGATTTCAAACGAAACAGGTAAAGGTTTCATCAAGCATTTTCCATACATTTTGTATCTGAACCATCTTACAAACTTAGACAGTGGAGCTAATTCACTTCTCCAACATCACCACAATCTCCTTTCGCACGTATAGAGAATAAAAAGCAAAAAAAAAAAATTTACAATGATTGATATCCATATACACTAATTCAACATTCGCGACAAATATATTCACCACGCATTATTTTTATACCTACGTACTTGCCAAAAGTTATAGCCTCCGACCCTTCCCGCAATATTTATTGTCGTCTCCGAAACATCTGAAAAACTTCGAGGGTAAAGCTACTTCCCTTCTCCGTCGTCACCGCAATTTCCTTTCGCACGTTTAAACACAAAAAACAAAAAAACTAAATTATACTCGATTCAAGCAATAAATCCATCTATACATCCATACAAGCTTCTGTATCCTTAAACAAATTCAATCACTTACAAGGGTCCCACTGTCAAACACATCTGGATTCATTTACTTATGAAAACTCCGCAACAAACTACGTATTTAAGCCGCCCTTTTTTTTCTCTCCCTTTACCCCCACACACATTTTTTTTCTCATTTTTTCCCATTTTCTTCCATTTCTTCCCTTTTTTTCGATTTTTGTTCTTATTTTTTCCTCATTTTTTTTTACATTTTTCTGCATTTTTTTTACCTTTTTTTGGCATTTTTTTTTTTTTTACCTTTTTCTCCTTTTTTACATTTTTTTTTTTTTACATTTTTTTTCTTTCCAGTTTTTGCCCACTTTTTTTACATTTTTTCACCACTTTTTCATATTTTTTACATTTTTTTTACATTTCCTTCCCCATTTTTTACAATTTTTTTCAAATTTTCTCCCATTTCTTTTACATCTTTTTAACCCTTTTTGCACATTTTTTTACACTTCTTTCATTTTTCCCATTTTTTTTTTCATTTTTTACATTTCTTACATTTTTTGCCATTTTTAAGCATTTCTTTTCATTTTTTCCACTTTTTTCCCCCATTTTTTTACCCTGCCATTCTTGTTTTTTCCCCCTTTTTCCCCCTTTTTCCCCTCTTTTCAACTCTTCTTTTATGACACATTCGCTGTCCCCACTTTACACATCTCGCATCTTACAAACATTGCTTCACCCAAGCCTCGAGCCACCGACCACTCTCACATAATATAAACGATTCCATCGCACTTCCAGTTCCACAACATGCACAATTCGATAAAACTCAACCACTCTTCCACCAGACCGAATGAATACACCAAAAACCACAAACGCGACTCAATGTCAAAATTACGAGAAAAGAGTCAGCTCCTTCGCCAACAGTCATTCACGGTCAAATGCTACTAAAAGTACCAAAACATTTTATCGCTCATACGAGCAAGTTTACACTCATAGTCGCTACCCCATAGAGCCTTTCTTACCTGCGGTTATTCCACCAAACTTTATCGGGCCGTCTTCTAATCCGATTACCAAGCATTATCCCAAACACCCACGGTATCCAAGCATCCCTAATAAAGGTCGCACAGGACAAACGATTATTACATTCCTGGAATTGAGCAAACATGAAAATACGTGACTTGGTAAAAGTAAAATTAAAAGCAAAAGTCAAAGTAAAATTCCTTTTATTCTTTCAAATCGTACAACTATACAATAAATATTCATCATCGCAGAAATTAGGGTACACCCGAGGGAATATTCTGTAGCAGTTTCAACAAGATTCCAGCAGGAATTCACAAGTTATTAGCCATTTTCGGAAAGGTGCACTCAATTCCGTCACAATGTGTGGCGCCATCTATCGGGAGAACGCCCAAACTTATGCACAATTACTTCCAAGTATCGGTCGATAGATGCCAACACCAATCAACATTCTTACCGACGCACCAAACTCACAGGATAATTGGTTATTCATTACTATTCGCATGTTCTTCACAATCTTACTCATTATTCTGGACAGTTTACTCTAAATGCTACAATCATAAATGTTAACAATTTAAGCGTATTATGTCAACAACTTCATTCTTTGCTGGGTCCCTGTAAATCATTCTACTTTACCTTCTGACGTCTTCGCGGGATATAATTAAGAAATAATTAATGGAATACAAAATTACATCAGTGTTTGCATTAGAAACTAGGGGAATGTCCATTCCAGAATCTCAAATTACAAAGGTAAACAATTTATTCGTAGTAGTTTTGTTGATAATGACTTACCGACTGATTACGTAGTTTTCTTCTCTATCGATATAACTCCTTTAGTTCTCAACTGTTGCCGTTAGATGGCGCACCCTCGGATACCTCCTTTGTCCTGATGCTCCGCGCGTACGTACCAGGAACCGATGAGATGCTTTTTCAAGGAGGTATCACGTGAGAGTGAATCTCTGTCCTTGTCTTACACATTACAGGTATAGGAATAAGCTTAGGAAATTCTCGGCCGCTAGATGACGCCACCAAACGTCATTCTTACCGACGCAGTAAACTCACTGGATAATCGCTAATTAGTTATTAATTACTATTCGAATGTTAGTCACAATCTTACTGCATGTTCTGGGCAGTTTACTCTAAATACTACAATCATAAATGTTGACAATTGAAGCGTATTATGTGAAGATCTTCATCCTTTGCTGGGCCTCTGTAAAAAATTATACTTTATCTTCTTACGTCTTGTCGGTAAATAATTAATAAATAATTAACGCGGTGCAAAGTTCCTTCAGTGGTGCATAAGAAAGTAGGGGAAGGTCCATTCTACAATCTCACATTGCAAAGGTTAACAATTTATTCGTAATAGCTTAATTGATAATGTATTCGCCGCTGATTTCATATATATCTTCTCTATCGACATGATGCCTTTAGTTCCTAACTGTTGCCGCTAGATGGCGCACTTTCGGATACCTCCTTTGCCCTCATGCTTCGCGCGTACGTACCAGGAACCGATGAGATGCTTTTTCAAGGAGGTATCACCGGAGAGTAAATTTCTGTCCTTGTTGCAGAGTATTTCTGTTCTTCTCTTGCACATTACGGGTATAGGGTGTTCCTTCCGACGCAGCGAATCCACCAGGTAATCGATAATAACTTATTAATTATTACTCGAATGTTGTTCAAAACTTTACTGAATATTCTCTAAAGTATAGCCTAATTTCCACGAACATAGTTGTTCATAATTTGTCGCTATTAAGTGATGATATTGATTGTTAACCTTTCTTGTATCTAGGAATTCTACATTACCTTCTGACATCGTCAAGAGTAATAATTTTTAAATAATTAACGCGCAACAAAATCTCTTCCGCTACGAAACAGTAAGGTAGGGGAAGGTTCATTCTACAATATTAAATTGCAAAGATTAACAATTTATTCGTAATGTTTTGTTGATAATTAATCAGCTGCTGATTACGTAGATTTCTTCTCCATTGACATTTCGCGTTTGATTTGTAGGTGTTGCCGCTAGATGGCGCACTTTCGAATACCTCCTTAGCCCTGATGCTTCGCGCGTACGTACCAGGAATCGATGAGATGCTTTTTCATGGAGGTGTCCCGTGATAGTAATTGTTTATCCTTGTCGCACGGTATGACTGTCCTTGTCTTACACATTACAGTATAGGGAAAAGCATCGAAAATGACTGGCCGCTAGATGGCGTCAGTATCGATCGCAACTACATCTGTTGCCCCTGCCGAACTGCAACCGTCTTTACATGTATATTTAATGTTCCCTTGCTTTGCGTTAGCTTTTTTATAGATTTCCCGGGGGACGATTTCGACGTTCGACGGCTCAAGGTATTTTATGTTACATTAATCATCTGCCAACTGCTCTTTACAGATATAATGATTAGGCTACGGGTCGGTGCAAATAAATACAAATAAATGAAAAACGTGTTCCTTTTTATTCTCTTCTCTCAATATTACATATTGGTATATGCACGAAATTTCTTATGAACATTTATCAGAATAGTAAACGGAAATCGCGATTTTAAAGAACAATACACGAATACTAACGATGAACACAGTTGACATATATAAATATTAAAATGAAAGAAAACAAAAGTGCTGCACTAGTGGATGTTGGCGTGGGCAGTTGTTCCATAGGCATGTTTCCATAAGCATGTTTCCTTTCAGAAGTAAACTGTACAAAATCGGGGATTGAGCAATTTTCACGTTTGATAATTCGTCTGCTGCTGGTAACGAATCGACAGGCAGAAACCTATACGATCGTCGGCACCTTGTCGAGTTTCGATATAATCAACAGCGAAGTTAATTGGTACCAGCCTTCCAGCAAATGGCTCGGTATAGGACAGCTATAGGACCGCTTTCCTAGCGCCTTCTATCGCGAGACCCGTACACTTCTCGATAATATAACAATTTTATGGATAAATACGTGCAGCCTGTTCATACTGATGCGTATAAATCGCTTGAATACTTGCTCTCCTCGCGCTAGTAAGTCGAATACATTGTTGGAACAAGCCTAGCAGAAGGAACTAGGTGCGCAATAAAATAAAACTGTTGCGTGTCTCGAGTGTCGGCGTTCCTCACTACCTCTGTTCAAGGAACCACCCGAGAGTATTATAGAAGCAGTTCTATGTAATGTTCCATACAAACAGGTCAAAGTAGTTACCGAGTGGGTAACTTTTTGCGGGCGGATTGTCACTAGAGTGCCGCGTGTAACATGGAACTGCTGGTACGCACACAGCCTCTGTAGCAGGGTAGCGAGTGGTCGCTGTTTACGAGTTATTGGCCTGAGGAGAATAAATTGGACACATCTGCTATACAAAATACACGAGCAGATTCGTATATTGTTCGATATGAAAGTCAAGATCAGATCCAAAGATCGCTAATTTTCCATAAGGACAACAAGAAAGGAAAAACCCTAGAACACTTGTAATCTCCCGGTTTGACAGCCCTGACATACAAGTTGCATACTAGGAGGACTATGTTAACCAAGGGAGATCATTTACCGACACCGTATATTTCAATGATAAACTTTTAATCACCATTTACTTTTCATCCACTGTTGCATGACCATCTCATCCTGAAAGTTTAAAATTCTTACGTTTTCGAATTTTCCAATGTTCCCCGCACAGCTTGTTCCCTTAGAAGAACCTGTTTCAAATTTCCTGGTATAGTCGCGATGTTTTCACACCGCCGGTGTAACGTGTACATGTCTGTTGTTGATCAGTTTCTCTAGGTATTTGTCTAATTTTGAAATAAATATCACCTGATATGTTCTCAAACTGTTGACAATGTGTTATTGTATATCTTCTCTAGGACCCAAAGAGAACATAACTTACTCGCTATTTCTTCCTTATATTTTTCATATTTCCACAAGTACGTGTAGGATATTCTTTAACACGTCCGTCTATTTTTAAATGTTCTTAGTTTCTTTCACGTGCGATTGATTCTCTAAATGTTCATGGTTGTCACAGATCTCTAGAAAAACACATTCTTTGAATCTTTTGCTGCATTAGCATTTTATTTTGTACAGTGTAAGCCAATCTGTAAAATTTGAAGTGTTTGTATTACCATTTATGGACAGCTGCTTCGATTCGATTACCTCTGAATATTCATTGTTTTATCCTATAAAGGATTCACATAATACCGTGTGTTCTCTTGTACGTATATTTTCTTCCTCCGACAAGTGGATTCAATCGGACAGCATTCGATTCTTTCTACGAACCTGTTGTATCAACTTTTTACCGATAATTCAAATAATTTTCCGGATAAGAAATATCCTCAGTTTTGGTCAAAGCGATAGATATATTTCCCAGTTGGTTACCTGATATTTCAAGGAGCCAGAAAATACAGAGTAGATTTTTGATTTTTTCGATCGATCTTATTATTGTTCAGCGTACTCCTACTTTCAATCGTATTGCCTCGAATGTAATTCCCATCGATCTTGTTCCTTTTACGCGCGTTTTATGAACTCGACCGATAAGCCACTAGAACTGCTGGTTCGGTGGAGTCCTCTTGAGGTCGATGGAACGGTACGGTAACGGGTATAGTTCGTTCCACTGGTTTCCTTCGAATTGAAAGCTGCGCCGGTGCAGAGACAAGTCTGAGCCGACAGTACTGCACAGTGATGGTAGTCACGGTTAGCGCGACACGTATAATCCTCGATCATTTTCTCAGTGAAGTGTTAACCGAGAACCGTACTTCTATACTGCACTGGTATTCTACAGTTTCGATGCCTAGCGTAACATTACCATGGAATTTGAATAAGAAACGAAAGTGCTTAGTGTACCGCGGTACACTTACCTTTTACAAGCTGCGGAAGTGAAGTGTTGCCAAACGAATGAATCGAGAATGAATAAATTGGTTCGTACATAAAAATAATCAATCGTATTAGTATATTAACGGTGAAAGTTCGAGTCACAGCGGTAACAGAACCGTGACAAACCGTTGTATCGTTTAGAAGTGCGCCCACGTTCACCGTCCGAGATCGATAAACCGTACTCCGTACATCGCTGAAAATGAGCATTCGCTTGCGCACTAAAAGTGTCCAACTTGTACTCTGTATCTTGGAAGAAAGATATCAATGATCGTGACAACAAGGACGCATCTTTCACTTTCTCTTTCTCTCTTTCTCTCAGTCCCTTTCTCTCTCCCTTGCGAAGAGTGACCGAAACGACGGTAACAACGGTGGCGACAGGGACAACAACAACGACGACGACGACGACGACGACGACGACGACGACGACGACGACCACGACCACGACCACGACCACGACGACGACGACGACGACGACAACGACTACGACTAGGACAACGGTAGCAACGATAGCAACGATAGCAACGGCAGCAACGACAGCAACGACAGCAACGGCAACAACAACGGCTACGGCAACGACCAAGGCAACAACAACAAAAACAACAGCTACAACATTGGTATGGTCGATGACGACGACAGTGAAGTGTATCGGTGCAGGTGTTGATAACGGTGTCAGGTCGGATGATATATTTAATGATCGTTCGTTACGGATATTCGGGGTGCGACGAAAAAGTATCCGTTGTCCCATATTTACATGGAGAGAACCGATTTCAGTGTTAATTGGCTTTTTCGTCGAAAGCTCGAGTATCGATTTTATTCTGTGGTCCGCTTGGAAGATAATCAACGTTCCGCCGTTAAACCTGCTGGCCGACACCATTATGCAAAGACTCGCACAGATTTCCGTATGATGAATTCTCCGAGTGCATCGTAATCTTGAATTCGCTGATAACTTCACGATACAGTGGAACGAATTCGATCGACCCGAATGCCTCGAATGCAACAGATACTGCAATCGCGCGTACATTCGTGGTGATTATGGTACCGGGTATAGTCTTGTTTGTTCTTTTGTTTCTTTTCATTCGAACAAACTGAAATCCATTTGAAAGACACGTGCCACGGCGGACAGTAGTCTCAGTTAGGATTAATACGGGCGGCAGATTCGTGGTTGAAAAATATAATGCGTGGAATCAATGATACGATCACTTAACCCGATTGTCCTGTCCATCGTAAACGATCGATCGAATGTAACTGGAAACGCGCGAGTATCGCACGAGCATCCTTCGGTTCTCGTTTCAAACGAATCTTCCTTTCTATGCACGGAGCGGACGAGCAAGAAGACGAATCGCAAAAGGAACGCTAGGAACGAACGAATAACGCGACACTCGAGAAACGAGTAGAGGGGAAACGACAGAATTGTGCGTCGTAGATACAGACAGATACATACAGAGAAGAAGGAAAGGGAAAAGAAACCCCGATATAATGAAGGAGCACGGAAGCAAACTTCCGGCGGAACAGCCTACGAAGATTCTCAAGTCCCTGTTAAAAAAGCCTGGCCAGTCCAAGGCGAGATCGCAAAAGAATCGAGTTGTGATCAATGAAAAATTAAACGAATTCTTTGCGGCAGATTATATAATACTGATAGAAGAAGAATGTTGCGCCGATTACGAGGAAGACTGCGATTGTTGTTGTCAGGAAGATGAATTCTTGCGGTTGGGCAACTGCAAAGAATGCAGAGCCGAATTGAACCTTCATTTCGGTATTTCGGATGAGAACCATTCGCGATACCGCGACCTGGAAAGGGACCAGCAGATAACACTGGCCAGAGAAAGGGGTTGCGAGAACGGTGAACGTTTCGGTTGTACAGAATTACATGCCGGGAATGTCGAAGAGGAAGAAGACGGAGAAGAAGAGGAAGAAGAGGAAGTGGAAGAAGAAGAAGAAGACGAAGAAGAAGAGGAAGACGAAGAAGCGAGAGGAGAAGAAGAGGAGGAGGAGGAGGAGGTGGAGGAGGAGGACGAAGAAGACGACGAAGACGAAGATGAGCACGAGGCGTTGCGTAGCGAGGGGGAGGGGAGGGGAGCAGGCGAGGGAGAAAAATACAAAGTGGACAGAGAGTGTGGCCAAGTGGAAAATGCAAAGGGTGCCGCGGAGAACGGAACGGAGGCCGTGGAAAGGAAGAAGGAACGGAAAACGGAAACAAAAAAGCTGGAAATGGAGCTGGCGCAGGAGATTGATAAAAGGATGACGATCAAGGTGGATGTACGAGATAAGAAGAAACGAGAAAAAGCCGAGGCACCGAGAGGGAGTAGTGGACATTTAAGCGAGTTAAACTCTTGCGTCGTCCCGTCAGTGTCGATCGCAACGTCATCGTTGCCGTCGTTGCCGTCGTTGCTGTCGTCGCCGTCGCCTTTACCAGCGTCCGTGTCAACAACCGCGGAACCATCGCCGCCGCCTCCGCCGCCGCCGCCACCGCGGTCACAACCGATTTTGGACAGAACGATGTATTCGACACCGCTTCCACAACAAGATCATCAACAGCAGGAGACGTTAAGTCCACCGGAAGGTTACAAAGATGTTTGTTCCGATGGTGAACTTTCCGATGCGTCCACTCATTGCTCGCAATCGGCGATGGATCATTTTCGATATCGACGAGCTACAGGTGAGTGGGCTGCGCGATTCGCATTGTCTTGTGCGGTGCTCTTACAGGTACCAAAATCATACGGTTAGTATGTTTACGAGTGTCGTCTGCTTAAGAATCTCTACTAATTGAAACTCTACCGGCGCAATTCTAAAGGTTTGTTGATTTCAATGAAAAAATTACTCTTCTTGGAGCGTATTGCGGAGGAAATGCCGGCTGCGTCCAATTAACGCGTGAATATCGATCGCATGCTTGCCAGTGTTCACGAACGTTGAAATAGTAGCGCCGAGGTATATTGCACTCCGTATACTCACCGGAAGTACAGCGTAGCGTAGCGTGACTCCGGTGTTTTCACGGTGCCTACATACGCGACAAGGACGCTCCGAGTATGCATTCCTGGGAAAGGTGATCACAGTCGCCTACACGTGAAGAAGACTCGTTACGTTCCATAGCAACGTCTGCCGCGAGTGTTCTCAACTCGTAAGATCTATCGATGTCGTTGAAATGACACACCATCACTTTTACAGGCGCAACGATCAAGGAAGGATACTTGTACGATCGACAGAAGGTTGCCAACGACGACGTCAGCGACGACGGTAACGGCAACGGCAACGGCAACGGCAACGGCAACGGCAACGGCAATGGAAACGGAAATGGCAACGACAACGGCAATGGAGACGGCAACGACAACGGCAACGGCAACGACACCGACTACGACAACAATGTTGAAAATCTGCAAAAAATCAACAAACACTTGCATAGAGCAACATCTACGACCGGTACGTATCGCTACGTGTTTCGTTGCTTCACATGGTTATATTCGTCGGTGGACGCGCGTATTTTATAAATTCAATGTTTAGACCAATAAATGGGTAGAAGCGCAGAACCTGCGATTAAGATACGAAAGAGTAAAATGTTGTTTTCCATTGCAGAAGCACGTCATCGCTATCTCGTCGAGACGATAACCATGACCACCGTAACGGAACGGCGAATAGTTCGCGAAATCAGCGAAGAAAACGGATGTATCGTTCAACGGGAATGTACGAGCCTATCGAACGATGAAAATGCATGCAATAAGGAAAGTGTTTCCAAAGAGGTAACTGCCTGTCACGAGACGGCCAACGATATTACGAATCCGACTGAACGTATCGAACGCAACGAAGAAACTTCAACGTGTCTGAATGTTGCCGATAACCGTGGCGGAACGACGTCGACAAGATCGATCAGAAACGAAATCGTGGAGGGCGGTATCCACGAAGATCGTCTCGGTGAAACCGAAGCGTCGTCGGACATAAAGGAACTCTCTCTTGTATTCAAAATCGGCAACACTTCTTTAGCGTGTAACAGTTTCAAGCCGAATTCTGCCGTCAGACAATTGTTCCCTAATCCAAAGTTCGTGTCACCGCCTCCAGCTCCACCTGGCAAGTTGTCCGTATCCTCGGCAAATTCTCCCGACGATTCGCACGACAATAGTCTTGGATTATTCGCTTCCAGTGAGAATACGCGTATACTCGACCCTGTGAAGAGATCTAAAACCTTTGAAAATCACCACTCCCATTCGTTCGACGACGACTCGGATTTGATTAAAAGAACGATCGAAAGGAACACACTCCGGCGAAGTCTTCTCGACAAGTATCGTTCTAGCTCCCGCAAAAAGAACCCGCCGTCGAAGCATTTATCCTTAGAGGAACGGATACGTCAACTGACCTGCGTGGACCAAGAAGAGGAGGACTCGATCTGTTCGAATTCGATGGAAAACACGGATACCGCGATCAACGCGGACATTGACGCCGACTTATTGGAACGCGATTCGCCATCGGGACAGGAAGAAACTCCTGTATTTCCATCGAGCAGACCACTCGTTCGAAATGCGACTGCAACTGTGGAAACCTGTACGTTGCCAACGGTTACGTCTGCACCGACACCGACGCAAACGCTCACGCCGACGACGACTCCGATACCGACACCCACACCGACGCCGACGCTGATGCCGACATCCACGTCGATATCGATGCTGGCATCCATGCCGACGCCCATGTCCACATCGACGATATCGCTGCCCGCAACGATACCGATTCTTACGAGATTCGATGAATTAACCGATGCGATGACGACGACAACGGGAACATCGACGCCGACAACATTCTTCGCGTCAAACTCTTCGTTTTCATCCAGCGTTGCGACAACGGTCACAGCCTCGAATTATCATAAGCAGAACTGTTCGAGTGGGAGTGGTACCAGTGGCAACAACGGTGGCAACAGCGGTGCTTCGGCAACAAACATTCCGGACCAATCTCACAATCACTCGGCATACAAGAAACTGACGGATCTCTTTGCACACAAGAAACATTCGAATATGCCGGATCTTGGAATCGGAAGTAACGGAAAGAACAACAACCTCGGTAAAGAGTGCCAATCGTCGAAAAATTCTATAATAAGGACGAATCACGTGGATATGCGTAGACAATTCTTGGCTAGTTTAGCGCCATTATCGTGCGTAACTGCTAATAACGCGGACACGCAGGAAGACTACTATCGACAAGATTCCAGAACGATTGCCAACGATACTCGCGATGCCTCGACAAACTATAACAGCACCGTATCGCCGTACAATTTAGAAAACATCGAAACAATCGGTTTCCGCGAGAACGAGCGAAACTACGTAGGTCCTCCGGATGTTACTAAAGGCACGCCAATAATTACCAACAGACCTGACATTGGAGACAACGCGACCGACGAATTGCTCGCGTTTGTCGAGCAAGAGAAATTCCGAACGGAAAGGATAAAACGTCGTTACAACGAGATCGATGATCATTACAGTTTGTCTAAAACGCATAGTATAAATGTTTACGGTCCGGACAACAGGCAAGAAAGAATCGTCGATGGAAGAAACGAACGGGACGACAGTCGTCAACAATTCGGACTTTTGTATCACGAGGAGCTCGGAAATAGCAATCGTTGTATCTACGAGAGCAAACATCGCGAAGATGCACAACGCGGCATTGATTCTCGCTATACTGGCAGTAATGACAAGAGAGGCGGAAGAAACAGTACCATTGAAAACAACGACGTCGCTATCACTATCATTAACAATCATAACAACAATGAGAACGATGGCGGGGTCGACCATGGTGGTGATAACGATGTCGACGACGATGACGATGACGACGACGAATTGAACGATTACGGTTTTAACCGTCGACCATCCGTTACGGGTATCAAGCAACGAGCATCGAAACACACATCGGTCGACACTTTCCATCGAACAGTTCCGGAAAATGACGCTCTGAACATTTCCAAGTCAACCTACCACTCGCCGCAACCGACTTATTACGAAAACAACGGTGTACAAATCGACGGCCGAATCGGACTGTATAACGAAACAACGATCGACAATGGAACCCCACACCCTTTTATCGGTACTATACTTACAGATGAGCGAGACGCGAATACAATCAACAGAATAAACACGATGCAAAAACAAATTGATGACATCTACCAAACTATCGTCGAAAACACAAATGTTACGGCGCAAACTTCCCTAGAACGTGGATCTTACACAGACGATACGTTTCCGCGACAACGCGTTCAGTTGCCTGTGAATGAAACCGCGTTTCATTTTTATCAAGAACAAAAGAATGGTCAACAGTATCTTCTAGAACAATTGAACGCGGTGAACGTGCGGCAGTTGAGAGGTGTGGCAGCCGGAGCCGAAGAAGGGGATAATGTTATCACTGGTAGAGATTGCACGATGAACAATTATCCTACGAACATTCGACGAAGAGAACCATTGTCAACTACAACGACCGTTGCCAATAGCCCCTGTAATACGATACCCGTAATGAACAGTGAATTCCCTCCAAACGGAAAGTGTTACCGAACTATGTATTTTGTCCCGTACAACGATTTATCCGATCCCACTTATCAAAATATTCAACGCATTCTACCAGCTCACCCATCCCCTAGCTACGCGACTCACATCGAAAGGTATCCGTACCCCCGAACAAATAAAAGTGACCATCAACAGCAAACACGATCGCAATCAATCCCTGCACCTCAACAACAACAACCACAACAACCACTACCGCTACCGCTACCACTACCACTACCACTACCACTACCACTGCCACTACCAGTATCGCTACCATTACCACCACCACCACCGCCACAACAGCAGCAGCAGCAACAACAACAACAACAACAACCGCAACAACAGCAACAACAACAGCAACAACAACCACCACAGTTTAAATATTATCATATTAGAAATCGCCCGTTCGCACCGATTCCAAATTTCACGCAAACCAGTGTACCGTCTTCACTTCCCTCGAGTTCAATAGGGATCCATTCCGTGGCTTCCGGAACTTCCTCTTTCGATTCCCGGCTCACTTCAATTTCATCGTTCGATCCCGTCGCACTACAATCAACGCAGCAAACTTTGCACCTTCGTCTGCAACAGCATCAGCAGACATCGGAAGACTTCCGAATATCAAGCGTTGCTTTCGCTTCTGTTCCCCGAACCGCCAGTCATTCGTTACAGCTTCATCATCATCACCATCATCACCATCACCATCATCATCATCAACGACGTCATCATCAGTCCACATTGTATCCTACATCACCATCTACGTCCAGTATAACTGTAACGTCCTGTTCTTCGTCCTATACTGTGATCGCGCCATCCAAGTGTACCACACTTGCCGCGAATGAACTCACGGATACCGAAAATTCTTATCGATTTTACCAACTACATTTAGGAGGTACGGTTGTTACGCCTTCGGTCGAAGTACAATCGGCTCAAACATTTTTATCCTCTTCTACCACTACGTCGATTACTTCCTGCACCACGGCATTTTCTCAGTCTGCGACTTTACCGTCATCGACCTCGTATTCGCCCTCTGTACCTACGTCATATCCTCCTTTGGCTACGATCACTGGCAACACAGCCGAACAGACATCTACGCTCGCGTTTCCAAATCAGGTACCTGAAAATGCGTATAGAACTGTAAAATCTGATTTCAATCATGCCATTGTTTCAAAACCTAACATTTCCATTTCATCCACGTGTTTGTCATCCTTGTCTTCCTCCTCCTCCTCCTCCTCCTCTTCTTCTTCTTCCTCATTTTCCTCCTCTTCATCCTCTTCTTCTTCTAATTTTTCTGCTTCGCCTTCTTGTTCATCGGCCTGTTCTTTCTCCTCCACCTCCTCTTCTGCTTGCTCTCCGGCGTCTTCTTCACAAATTCCCTGTTCGCCTTTAAAGCAGCAGCAACAACAACAACAACAACAACAACAACAACAACAACAACATCATCATCATCACCATCACCATCGTCACCATCACCAACGCCAACAACAACAACAACAGCAACAACAACAACAACAACAAACAATTAACCCCAACTATGCATTGACAGAGCGCGGCATACCAGAAGGAGCAGCTAGTACAACCCCCCAAGATGTATCGCAATCAGAAATTTTACTCGCGTCTGATCCTTACATCACACGGAACACCGATGGTGTCTCGTTACCGGCTCATGTGCAAAATTCAGTGTATTACGCGATGAACGTTTAAACGTGCATCGCTACACGCGAATGGTTGAATCGGATTTTGTGCGACGATGTGCACCCTATACGGCTGATTGTTCTGTTATAAGATATTTCGACGGTGATTAGCAACACGCAGTATGAAGAAACAATGTAAACCCTGTTTTAACGGCTACGGTAATGCTGCAGAACACTCTTCGTTTTGTTTCCTAAATCAAAAGATTACTATATCGTATAGGTAGAAATCCGATTTGACACGTTGGAAGTCGCGTCGCACGAATAATTATGTTTTACCATGTATCGCGTATAATGAAGGGAACAGTTATACGTATAGTGATTTTGGTAATCCTTGTTCGTGCAAGTACAAATCGCCAAATGTGTTGCTCGTTGCTATTGAGAAACGCGCTGTTATATTCGAGTTAGGTACGTAATTATAGTGTATACATCGACAATGTTCTTTGCCAATATTACGTGTTTATCGCAAACGATCGAATGCGAATGGGAGAGAAATACGAATGTGTTTTCGTGACCATTTGCGATAGTAATAGAAAAACACCATCATTCTGCATCCAAAGATTGATGTTTTATCGAATCGTTGCATTTGCTACACCAATATACCCATTAAAAGTACGTAAGTATAAACATACGTAATGTCAACACTCTCGAATGGAGCGGTAATTATAAACTACATTTAAAAGTACATATGTACTTACACGTGTAAGAGAAGACGAAAGATTCGAATCCTGCGTGAATCCGTGAAACAAATTTTATTGTGTTGTGCATATTCTATACCGACGGTTATCGAGTCTAGTCATGGTAAAACGCGTACTCGTGCTAATATCTAAGAGTGTAAATCGGAATACGTCAAGTATGTTCAACATACGAGTAATATGATAAATTTCAATACACGTACAGGTATATTTACCAGTGACAGGAAGTTGCGAACAAGTCCAATTCAATTTCCAAGATGGAATTGATTAATTCATTTGAAATATTACGAGAAAGAGAAGAAACGGAAAATGCATCGCAAAAAGAAGCATTCAATTTCGACTGCAATGTAAAGTTTGTTAACAAAAGTCTTCTTCCAATATTAGGTTAAACTAATAGAGAAAGCACGATAATAACTGACTGATTGCTCCTCCTCTCTCTCTCTCTCTCTCTCTCTCTCTGTCTCTCTTCCGTTTGCGGAAGGAAAACTATACGTTGTTTTAAAATTTATCGCTGCAAATGTTTCGTTTACAAGACAAAAAGAGTGATAAGAAAAAGTGATTGAATAGACGCATAGTCAACTAAACGGAGCGAATATATTTGAAAGGTAATATTCCGAATAAGTTACAATTGTAAAACAGTTGAATTACTTTTATTATTTTACGATTTCTCCACTCCATCTCCTCCCTTCTTCTTTCCATTGCTCCACTCCTTCTCGACAGAACCCGCAGTGTTTATTGTTCTTTATAGTATTATTTCAGTAGTATTATTTCTTTTCCAAAGAACTATACAAATATTAACGGCCAAAGAAATACACGTTGTTTCGTAAAGAGAACGGTAGACAATTGGAAAATAAATAGTATGGGTGAGCGCATCGTTTAGAAACACAATGTACTGACCGTGTATCGCAGTCAGTACTGTAGTGACTTTATATATATATAAATATAGGAACAAAGAATTACGTATTATAGTTTATAGAACGTTGCAAGCGACATTCGAATGTGATTAGTTTCGATCCAAAGTTAAGTACCAAATGTCGTAGTAATAAGTACCCAAATTTAAGGACAAGTTTTACATGTACCATATACTTTACTTAACTCCTTAAAAGTATCACCGTAAAAAACTGTATGTAAATAAAGCTTCAATCGTATAACCGTGTTCATACCTTTGTTGTGAATATTTATAAGAGTTTTATGATACTTTGAAATAATTCGACGAATTGGCAAGTCGATGAGAAATGAACAGAGGGACGGATAAACGTTTAGGAGTGTAATAATGAATCAGTGAAGTGTATCCTATAAGAAAAGTAATTCACGAAAAATGTGAAAAATTTCGTTATTACGCACCGTTAAGGTGAAACCTACATACGTATAATAGAATCATATTCAACAAGGTTCGTGTTGTTTGTGTTACTTTCGGTAAACAAATGTAAACAAAGATCATTTGTATTGACGCAAAAATTGTGAGAAATGTACTCGTAGGTTCAATTCGTGTGTGTTCAAAACTGATTTATTAAAGAATTCACACTACCAATTTATCCATAAAAATTTCTTATACATTAAGTAATCGAATATTTTGTAGAGTTCTTTTAATACGCAATTTCTGATGATAACACACCGATTTTTTCGTATCACGGTCAAAGTATATTCGTGCTCACCGAAAAAAATCGGTTCAAGTCAGCGGATCGATCATCTCGACGGTATCATTTCAACGAACGAATCCTCGGATGGATACGTATGTACGTAAATACTTATACGCATAAACCTCCGGTGCATGAACAAAATCTGTTTTTACTTTTGTTTATGCAAATTTTTCGTTTGAATCGGACAGGTATCGAATGCATCGGAAACAATCGACAGATCGTAGAGTACTGGTCTATACTAACGAGCCTGTTTCTGCCGATATACGTTTATATTGTTAAAAAAGGTGTTGGATCTTAATTAAGCGAAACTATTAATATACGCCTAATAAAGAAGAATATTGCATTTTCAAAGAGTTCGAGTACAGTACACATTATTTTAAACGTACACTCTTATGTCCTATTTATCCGAGTATCTTTGTCGAAAACATTCAGCAAAATAATACTACCGGTTCTTTTGTAAACGTGAAACCTAACCTTTCCGGGTTTAAAATGGTTAAAGCGTCACCGTTACAACGAAAATAATTCTTACATGTTTTGTTTTCGTAATGAAAGAATTCTAATAGAATTGCATAAGAAAACACCTATGTTAAAGAAAAATACAAGTTCCCGGAAATGTTTGAAGTCTGGACGTAAGTTTAAACGTGGAAATAGAATTTCAGTTTATGGCGCATAGTCGTAAGTAGGCACATTACTATTTAAAGGAGCATTAATATGTACAAATCACTTGTAACGGCACATTAAATAGGACGAAAAAGTTCATTTTTATTTCAATGAAAAAATTATGAAAAATTAACATTTGCAATTGAAGAGAATACTTTAATGAAGAGGAAAAAGAAGATTTGAAAAGAGCGTAAATTTATAGTCGACGAAACAAAAGCCAAAGAATTCATTATTTCATTTGGATGAGCAAGTCGGTTTAATGGCACATTAATAGGGACCAGTACCCTACCGATACTCGCTCATACTTCTGAACAACTGATCGTCGGAAAAGTTCTTGCATGCACCTTATAATGAACGATTCACAGTTTTTCGCTGTATAGCGCTAATAAATTTTCAAAATGACGTTGGTTGCGCTCTACAACAAGATACATCGTCTTCTTCTAACCGGTTCCGGAGGTTCCAAAGCGGCCAGAATCGCTTCGTCGAAGACGTTTTTCAAGCCTTTCTGAAAAGAAAGAAACAAAGAAAATGGAATGATACAGAAATAATTAAAGCGCATGTAACGTTGATCGCGCGGCGAATCTTTACTGTACGCAAAATTACCTGCGTAAGTGCACTGCATTCAACGTATTTTACTGCTTTCAATTCTTTCGCAAGTTTTTCACCTTGCTCCGCTGATATGGGCTTTTGTTTATTTTTTGCGAGTTTCTCAATAGTTGGAGCATCATCTCGCAAATCAATTTGAGTACCCACCAATAAGAACGGAGTTTTCTGACAATGATGAGTTATCTCTGGAACCCACTAATTAAGAGTTGTTTACTTGTCTTTGGAGAAATTTGGTTTATAGCGTTGCAATGGAATTGCTTGGCGCGTGAACGTTAGAAACCTACCTTCTCTTTAACATTCTCGAAAGACGACGGGGATACAACGGAAAAACATACAAGAAATACGTCAGTTTGAGGATAACTCAAAGGACGCAAACGATCGTAATCCTCCTGTCCTTTAAACATACAAAGAGAGAAACGAATAAACCGCAATCAGTATATTTGTGATTGTTCTCGGGTGTTTAAAAACAATGTACGTAAGGCTAATGATCGGTGAGGTGATTCGAATGAAAGAGCAGAATTGTAGAAATAATGGATTTCTAATGACGGAATAATAATAAAATTGATACTTACCAGCTGTATCAAACAATCCTAATGTATATGGTTCACCGCCGATCATAACCGTAACCGCATAATTGTCAAACACTGTTGGAACATATTCAGATGGGAATTTGTTGGTAGTGTACGAAATCAACAGACAAGTTTTACCTACTGCACCGTCTCCAACTACAACGCACTTGATTGTTTGCATTTTTTTCGTTTTACTTGGATCACTCTACACAAAAGGAATAGCAGTATGTTATTAGAGACAATTCGTAATCGAATGGGAAGGGCAGTTTCTTACACGAGATTACTTGTCAACGGCGTGGCTGAATTTCTGTCTTGTTCCGTTCCATTTGCGTCCGGTCTTGTCTAGTCCCACGAGTTTTGTCAGGTCATGTCGCGTCCCATTACATCCAGTCACGTCCAATTACGTCCCGGAACGTCTCTGTCGTGTCCTCTCCGAATAAAGGGACGTAATCACCGATTGTTAGTCGAAAGCCTCGTTCCCCCGAAACTTGTGAAACAGTATCTTTGGATAAGAAACAAGAGACGCGTTCGTCGAACCTCAACGCGAGTCAATGGTATTACACATAGGTCTTCTTCGAAATTATTGTTTTTTCAGATCGCCATTTTAAATATTCCATGAAATACAGAAGTTTATCTTCCGAAGCGATATTATCCGGATACGTAGACGAATGGATCCAATGGTAGTTTTCAAGATTTAATCCAACGAGAAACGTATCGCAACGATGAATGTAATATACGAAACTTAACTGAAACATTCACAAGCAACTGGGCGTCGACAACACACTGCACTGTCACAAATTTTTCGAATTGACATAGAGAGCCGACAACTCGGAGATGTTACGTTGCAGAAAGAACCGCCATCTATAACGGTACCGATGCTGAACCAATCATTGACACGGTTCTCGTACGATGCGTTCAACAATCATAGCTCACGAGTCGATACGAGAGGCCCGATCGCTATCTGAATTTTCGTGAAAGCGTCTCTACGTGAATACAAATTGCTTGTATTTACGTAGAGTTCTACTATTCGATGGATATGTTCACGATTAAGCGTACGACAAGACCGAAAGAAACGTTTAATTCTTTAAGATATGCCAAGTTTACGTTCTCTGTCTCTCGTTTCATTCTGTTCGCGATATCCTAACCCTTTTACGGTATATACTTTTTAATAGCATTCCAACTGAAGTTGAACTTTTATCGTTAATATTGCTCTAGAAGAGTGGAAAAAGTGCGATACACGTTGAGATGTGTCTACGTTATTTGTTCTTTTCATGAATTTTCCGGATTATTCGGATTTTCGGCCATGCAAATTGAACCCAGTCCCGTTCGGGACGGATAAACAGGATTCCAGTGTACTGCAGTGTGTGGACGATAATACCGAGAAATGCCCATTTCAAATCAGTTTTTCCCGTGAGAAAAGTATCACTCTCTCTTGGATAGTTTCCCGGATAATCGCGGAAAACTGTTTGTAGCACTACGTTGAATTGTACACGAGCGAGCGTGGTCGTGACAGCCGCGAGGATAGGCACAGATTCATCGTTTCGGTGGTAGCTTACATGGGTAAATCTTCTCGATGTTCTCGTGTCTCGCGTATCTCGTATAAAAGAATGTATCAATAGTTTCAACGGTTAATCGCAGTAGTTTCGCACGTATATCGTTTCGGTCATTCTCTAGAAGAGAGGCTACGTGCCTACAATCGCATACACGCATGGCGACACACACGCGTGTAGCGACTTGAAATGCAAGTAGAAAGGTAGCGAGTTTACCGACCAACTATGGTAAGACAGATACCTTGTTGTATGCGTTGACATCTTTACATCTGAAATGATACGATATGAAATTTGAATGACCGATCAATCGAGCTACGCGTGTTCCACATACTTGTTGAAAAACACCGAGCGCTGTAAGCATGTTGATGGTAACAGGCGTCCGAGTTGGACACGAGGAACGACCTTGACGGTTATCGATACCGTTTACGAACAATGTACCCAACTAACTCACCTGTTTCAATGCCAGAGAAATAAAATAGTTGGATGATATCAATAAACGAGAAACGATACATCGATAGTGATCGGCTTACGATAACTCTGTGATGTAATCATTCTTCTGTTACGGTTCGATCGATAAAAGGTGAAAGAGTTTCCAGTTGAACCGCGCGTTTTTCAGGTCACGTTTCAGTTTGCTCAGTGTTTCGTTTACGGATTAGAAAATTGTTACTTACCAGCAAGTGCGGTATGATTCACGATGTTGTCTTTTCATTTGATCCAACGATGACACGACAAAACGACAGAACGACAGAACGACAGAACGACAGAACGACAAAACACACATTTCAGTGAAAGTACCACTTTCGAATGCGAATGATTTATTAGAAATTCGTTAAACGTCTAATACACACAAACACACACATCGTATGTATTTACATGGAGAATTTAGGGAAATCAGTTCAAAGTTTCAATATGATTGCATGCGAGCACGGAGCTGTAGCCGACGTTTATGCTGTCAGCGCGTCAACGATTCGATGTAATGATTCGTGTATTTGGAAATAAGTGACAAAGGGAGGCAGGGAAATCGGACCACATAAATATAGCGTTTTCTGTACGATTGAACCGAGGTGTATCGCCCAAAGTACGGAAGAGTCTACGTGTATAATATAATACGTGTACATGTATCGGGCACTGTTCGAAAGAAGACCCCTGGAACGATTTAGTGTGTTTCGGGTGCAGTGTGCGATTCGTCGAAACGCGCACAGTGTGCCGTCCCGTGAGTCTTCTTTCATACAACGGACGATAGAGATACACGGTGCACGGCTCGAGAGAAGGCAATCGGAACAAGTACGAATTTAAATGGTCGGAGCGAAGAAACATTCGTAAGGTTCTGACCATCTCTCGAGCTACGCACCGTAGATGGAGGTGTACGAATCGGAAAGTATCAGTCGACGCATATTGGCAAATTAACTACAAAGAACGTATTGAGTTCTAGAAAAGAAGCAAATACCAGGAAAATGGCGTACGTTACGAGACAAGCGATTCCGACGGTCCGTGTCAATTTGAATTTACCAATTAGGAGGGACAGATAAAAGATGATAAGAGTGGAGAATAATGATATCGAGCTGTAAACAAAGCCTTGCGAATTGATTTGTACATAGTGTTGATGGGGAACCTTGGGAAAGAACGTGGCTTTTAGAAACCAAGGCAATCCGAGACAGAGTAAAACGTCGAACACGTTCGAACCTATCGAATTGCTTATGCCCATGTCTCCGTGACCTAAAAATTCATGAAAACATTTTCAGAAATTAGTTGTGTGCGTACGCGTGTGTGTAAATATTCTATCGATAACCGAGAAACACACGGACAAAGAAAGGCAAAGTGAAACGCGTAGAACGAAAAGTTGCGACTCCAAGATCGACCGACTTTGATAATCGAATCCCGATAACGCCACGTGCTCTCCTATCGCGATAGAATACCGTGTATAATATCGTAGTATTTTCAAAATGTTGATTCGCCAGTTCTATTCTGCTTCGACTTCTAACGGGAATCGCGATTAATTACAACAACTTGAAGCGTAGTTGCGAGACGCGTTTGGACGTAAATTGACTTCGCCCTATAATGAATCCTGCCATGAATCCTGTAATGAACGGTGTGTGAGACACGAGCGGTTAAAAAGACGAGAATTACCTTGATTCGCGACGATAACGCTCGACACAGCCTCTGGCACGCTCATTCCTGCCGCAAGAAAGGTCAATCCCATTATAGAGTCGGGGATCCTAAATGTATCGCCTGGAATAATGATCGATTGTCACGCGACATTCAAAGAAATTTCGATAAGTCGATTTTGTCGTTCCTGGTTTCGTAGAGATGGACCGATTTACAGGGATACGTGGCCGTAGAGTGGCCGATAAAGAGGAATAATATTATGAAACACGTACCGATTACGGTGATCACCCATCCGACTACGTACGATGTTGTCGCGATCCATACTATACACATGATAAATGTAACCGGGTACCAAGACTTCAAGCTGTTCCTTCTGCAATCGGGAATCGTGACGAGCAGTACGAAATTAATTGGCCACGTAATCAGCCACCACATTCTTTCGCATGTTGCGTTCGGCCAACTTGTCATATTGACGATATCGACTGAAATGCAACAGTGCCGAAATGTTGTATCGTAACGAAACGATCTACGAGACTCCACGGTTGATTTTCCGATATTTCGTTCATTCGATTGTTTCACTTACTTGACTCTTCCGCTTCTCCCGATTCTAATAAGCCCATGTCGGTGCCTTTGACAACTGGATAGTCTAAATAACGAGAGAAAAACGAAATTATACGATCCCATGTATGAATATACGAAGCAAAAGTTAGCGTGACCGTACCGTTCGAGATTAGGGGACTTTCCTCGGTAAGATTTCTGTACTTCTTTCTGGCGTTTGTCGCGCGACGAAGAAAGTTGCTGATAGGGCCATTGAAGCACATCGCTGAAACGGAAGATGCGAATTTTCGAGTGTTTCGAAAGGAAGAAAACGATTCGTTGAGTTTGAGCAGTTTGCGAAACTGCGAAGATCGACCTATCGATCGAGTCAAGTAATTTGTCGCCTTCGTACCCACCTAAAATGTATAGAACGTAGAGGAGAACAAGAATCAGTGCCTCGTACCATTCGATACGGCCGTCCCTCAGCGTCAATACCAATAGTAAAACTGTAATTGCGTATGCAAGGGAATCTCGCGTTACGGGCCACCAATCCAACTTCAAGACCTGCAAGTATCCTACCGATGTAGACATTCGTATCAGCTTCCGTTTGGAAAGTATTTGCGGTGAGAAAATTCTTACTTGGTTTGCGAATATACCGCAACAGGCGGGCACTGCTAGTATATTAAAAACGGCGGAACCGACGATCGTGCCGACGCCCAAATCCCCTTCCGTGACGAAAGTGCCTACAATGTTGACGAATAATTCTGGACTAGAACTGGCTGCAGCCATTATCGTCGCTCCTGCGACATCCTCCGTTAGATTCATTTCTGAAAATTGTCGTCTTTGCTGGTTACTCGAGTGGTAGCGAATTTCCGAGGAAACCGATTGAAAAGCTGCTCCGTTCAACTTACTGTCGCAAATCTTTTTCATCGAAGGGACAAAGAAATCGTCGCAGACAATGGCCAGCAATAGAAACATGTAAATAGCTAGTACGAAGTGTATCGTTATAAATCCGGATTGTCTTTGCTGCCGGGTGAGACCGTCGGATGGAAATTCTTTGATCGCCGGGGGAGTGCAATTATCAGTTTGCTCTGTTCCCCCTGGTTCCATAGTAGTCGACTCGAATTGCAAGAGTTTGCGAAAACCTTGAAAGAAAATGTGGTTGCGTTAATAGCGATCGATAGACCATCCATTCGGGAGTGAACAGCGAGAAACGACAATTATATAATGTGCCTATCAGTGATTTTTCGGGGACCGACGTTCGATCACATTCATAATATAGCCCTGCGCGAAGATAGCACGAATATTATACGCGTGTTACATAATGCTCGTTGATAATCTACAATGTACAATGTTCGTTTAGGTGGTTCCTCCTGTATCCTTGTTCGCAGTTGTACGCATACGTGGAGTATGCAAGAAATTTCTGTACGCTACAATTGCCACTTGTGTGCTGTATATTATTTATCGTTAATCAGGTGTCGGGTATCGGGTATCAGGTATCAGGTATAATGTATAATGTATAATGTATAGAAGGCTAATGCAACAATGATTTCAAATCGTATATTGTATCTAATACATGTACTATATCTCGGCAGCTATTCAACGATCTCATGTCCACTGCTTCGATATTGATGCGTGGAATTCGAGAAAAATGATTTACTCATAGGAAAAAGACTTACGCATATCTGTCGGATTATTGGCACTTTCCAAAGGTTTTAGACGAATTATTGCTACCATATTAATAAAGACTAAATACAATAATGGTATGGCGATCGTACAGATTATTCTGTAGCCAATTGCACGCGTGTGTTTTCGCGTCATAATTGGCAGTTTAATTCGAAAAAGTCGAAAAGAAATTTCGATAGTCGGTTGTACGGTGTCACGCACCGTCTCGTTCGATACTGATTTTGATTCGCAGAGTCCGACGATAGACCTCTCATCGACATTTTTCGTTTACGAACATTATCGGCGTCAACTTTCCACAGATAAGATACTAGGCACATGAAGTGAGACAAGAAGACCCTTCGTTGAT
>NC_135000.1:31748779-31801279 GCF_051020985.1 Nomia melanderi | reverse complement strand
CTTCTTTAGGTTGCTTAATCGGTAGGAAGTCACATCAACTATACAGCTGTATAACCTGTACAAGACACCAATACGTGCATCGTTTGCTCCGTTGCACCGTCACTAAGGTATCATAGAAGAAAAATTACGAAGATAAACGAACGAATTAAAACAATGCAATGGATTGGACATTGTTCACCGTTGATGTATTCAAGCGACAAAATGATTCTCTTTAATAAGTCACACAGTGACGATTTTCCATAATTGTCAGGTGCGTATGCTGCGAACCTCCGAATTGGAAACAGGGTGCGACCGAGTATATTCAGTTTCGCTTGATCTGTCCGGTCATCGCTTTTCTTATGTCTTACTCTCGTTGTTCGTCTGACGATCAAATATTTGGCAAATACACCTTGGGATCTGCGGTCTATTTTGAATCGTGAGAACAGACAGACATAGGCACTAAAACATCATTTATTAACCAACCAAAATACCATGATGGAACAACAAATGTTCAGTGGTTGTTTGCTGTGAACAATTTCAAAACTACTTGCTCTTCTAGTTTTTTATTTATCTATTTGTCTATTCGCCTATTCGTCTCTTCGTCTATCCGTCTATTTGTCTATTCGTCTATTCGTCTATTCGTCTATTCGTCTGTTCGTCTGTTCGTCTGTTCGTCTATTCGTCTATTCGTCTATTCGTCTATTCATATATTCATATATTCATCTATTCATCTATTCATCTATTCATCTGTTTATATACATATTTACCGAGTGTCACCGGTTCCAAGTACAACCAAACAGTAACGATATCATACTTTGTACACGCATACAATATGCCATGTATTCTATAATACTTATGCTTAATGTATCGCAGATCAACGTATGCACATGTGTAGACCAACGTAGGTTTTTGCTATGAAATTCCTTCGGTCGGTCTTCGCTTCTCTTGTGATACATAGTTGCAATTAATCTACTTTGTGTAGATTAACATCTTGGCAGTGATCCATTAGAAACGTGGATAACTGTAAGTGTGTTCTTCTCAATATCTGTACAGTATTGTTGCTATTATTGTTTCTATTATTGGTAGAATCGTCGATCTCTTACAGAGATTATGTAAATTAACCGGCCGATTCCTGGCATGGCAAGTAATCGATTTAACCGTAGAGAGTCGATTTCGATAGAATTCAGTGAAAATCGTTCATCTTGGAGACAACAGTTTCAGCTTTTGCAGTGATAAAACTTGGCAGAGAAATAAAGACATTGGAAGAACAGCGAAGGTCGATGAACTGTTAATACACAGATGTACCGTGTTTGCGGTTACCGGCGTTACTCGAGCGAATACAATCAATTACCCTGAATTCGTAATCGCCGAGTAAAGTGTGAATCCCACGGTTGTGTTCAAGGTCGTGCAGACTTATATAATGGATTTGTCCGAAATTGAATAAAAGATAACAATGCGAGAAGGCACGACCGACCGATACACATCGAATCGCTGGCTGTCTAGCATTGTGGATCACAATTTTTTGCAAAGATCAATGATTTGAAAGCGGTAAAAGTACTGTACCAAAGAAAGCAGAAATTTTCGACGATCTTTCTCCGAATCCTTCTCTTTGTTCGGTCACGCTGCCGGAGGAGCCGTCAAGCAGCAGATACGCTCTCTTCGTTTGTGTTTGTTCGGACAGGAATTTTCTGAATTTTCTGAATTTGCTTATTTCGGTGTTTGGCCCAACGTTTCTCGAGGACAATGCTTCGAATCAGTGCTTTCGGCGTTTCGCATCGCGACGCAAACTTTGTTAAAATAATTTCACGTTTTAGGTATAAATTGTACACCTCCGGCGATAGAGGATTTCCCACACGACTTATTCGACGAGAAGCAAAGGCAAGGCGGAGCTGTCGTCGTGCATGTGATCGTTTCACTTTATCTATTTATCGCGTTAGCCGTAGTATGCGACAAATTCTTTGTGCCCGCTGTGGAAAAAATTTGTCACGGTAAGAAAAAGTATGGTTTACTCTTAAATCGTTGCAGTCTAATCGCGAGTCTAATGCTTCGAGTTTGTTTGGTGATCGGTCACACGGTCGTTCGAAATGCCTGAATGATCGATCGAAGATACAGTCTTGGATCGATTTTCGATCGAACGAACATTTCGTTTCGAACAAAAGAGAAAACGATCGTTTGCTTCGCCTCGATACGAAACTAAAGAGATGGAAGAAATATTTTTCATTTCAGCTCTCTCGATGTCCAAGGACGTGGCTGGTGCGACTTTTATGGCTGCAGCAACGTCGGCACCAGAATTGTTCGTAAACGCGATCGGCACGTTTATCACCGAAGGTGACATCGGAGTCGGAACAATAGTAGGCTCGGCTGTATTCAATATTCTTGCTGTACCAGCTTGTTGTGGTATAGGTGCCGGGATGGTAAGTTGAAATTCAGATTCGGTTCAGCCGAAAAGTTATTATACCTCGTTGCTTAAAGTTTCTCATTGGCATTGGATCGCATCCGAGTTACGAAATACAATTCGGTAGATTCGAATACATACTTGCCGGAATGCAATGCAACGTGATGCGATCAAAGGCAGTGTAACGCGCAACGTACTATTGCCTAATGTAATGGTATGGAACAGAAGCGCGTTGCACGCGCATAAAACGTTATTCCTGTAAAACTTGTGCAACCTCGATAACGCGTAGAGTCTAGTTTGCATTAGATATTGCACAGATTTGTTGAGGTTGACATGCTAAAGAAATGAACAGCACGCTATCAATCTCAAGCCATGTACATCTGTCTGTATCGGTGAACGCAGGTAGTCCCTTTGGATTGGTGGCCGGTTAGCAGAGACTGCCTTGCCTATGGCGTTACAGTTGCCATTCTAATATGTATTATACACGACGAAAGGGTAGAATGGTACGAGGCGTTAACTCTCGTACTACTGTACATCGTCTACATTGCCGTCATGTACTGGGACAAATCGTTTCAACGATGTACACGATTCCGCGCGAATGATGTTGATCAATCCTCATTGGATGACCATCGACTCGCGGCAGGTAAAACAACACGAGGTTTACTTATTTCGAATAAGGGTACGTTCACAGCGCGATGAGAACGAAGCGACGAAACAGACGTGCAGGCAGTTTGATTTGAAATGTGTATTCTTAGTTTTCTTGGGTTTCTTTGGTACCGCAAGTCCGCTCTAAACGTACCCTAAGACAAAGTTATTCGTATAATTCGTGAATGAAGATTGCCATGTCGATGCTTACTCGCGTATAATCGCTTACACCAAAGCGTCCTTAATCCTTGTTTCAGAAGGCAGCATTGAAATTCACCTAGCGAGATCGGATAAAGTGCAACCGACGAGTGATCAAGCTGAACGTACAGATGTACCTCTACAAAACGGAGGAACGAAAACTCAAGAAGAAAATTCGGAACCCAGTGAGTTGAGAAGCTTGCTAAGAAGTTTAGCGAAGTCGATAGAATTAGTAGTTTCGTTGTGTTAATCGCATCCCGTTAGGTTTCACAGGGAAACAGTGTAGCCGTTACTATTCATTTATAGGCACACTATTCGATCCCATTGCGTAGTCGGTGGTTAGTTTTCTTATTGAAACATTACATCGTAGGATATCAGTTTCATGAAATACAGAATCACGCGAAAGACAGCGATTGGCATCGTTAGAGGAAACGTTATGCGGTTTCACACTGTGCAGGTTACGAGTACGAGTTACTGGTCTGGCCGGCACGAGCGGGATGGATAAGGAAAACGGCTTGGATCATGACATGGCCGATACATCTGATATTCATGTGTACGATACCAGATTGCGAAAAGCAACGATTCAAAAATTGGTTTCCGGTTACGTTTCTCATGTGTATCATTTGGATTGGATCTTTAAGTTACGTTGTCGCCTGGATGATTACGATAATCGGTAAGTGAAATTTCTGTTACGAACAAATCGAATGTGCGTATAGAAGATTGTCGTACACGAGCAACCAGATTGAGCGACGAATAACGGAGAAGAAACGCAAGGTAAGCAATAACCAAGTTTCATTCGGTTTTCAGGCGACACCCTAAAGATACCGGACTCTGTGATGGGCATCACTTTTCTGGCAGCTGGTACTAGCGTTCCGGAAGCAGTGTCGAGCGTAATAGTAGCGAAACAAGGTAAAATCAAAGAAACGTATCGAAAAGAAGAAAAAAGAATAAACGAATCGGCTGTAAGGATACGGATCGCTCCTGACATACGGAAAAGTTTCAATTGCTTTTTTTCGATTTAGGGCATGGGTCGATGGGCATTAGCAACTCTATAGGCTCAAACACGTTCGACATATTGTTATGTCTGGGACTGCCGTGGCTAATCAAATCTTCATTCTCACCGACGCAGCCTGGAAAACATTATATCAGTATAAACTCCGGTGGACTGGAGTACAGCGCCATATCGTTGCTGTCGACGCTGATGTTACTCTATATTGCTTTTGCCTCGAATAAGTTTCAGCTCGATAGAAAAGTAGGCCGTGCCTGTTTGTGTATGTATGCCGTGTTCCTCATATTAGCTTCGTTGATAGAGCTCAATGTATTCTTCAGGGTAAATTTGCCCACCTGTCAAAGGACGGTTAAGTGATACGGAGTCAAGAGTAGAAACTTTTAACGATATTCGATACGGTTTTAGTTGATTATCGTATGTTCTCTAAGAACTGACGAACAACACCGTGGACCGAAGAATACTGTTTTATATTACGCGAAGTCTCTCTCTCTTTTTCTCTCTCTCTCTCTCTCTCTCTCTCTCTCTCTCTCTCTCTCTCTCTCTCTCTCTCTCTCTCCCCTCCCCTTTCCTCCTTTCGTTTCGTTTCGTTTTTAGGAAACTTTTCATCGAAGCATCCCTTCCGTGTGTCATACCACCTACTTACTCTTCGTAAGCAGGCTGATTGTGCATATATTTTTGATCCATTGGACTCGTAGCTTCGTCCTTGTTCCTACCCCGGTTCAGATCCACTGTGCCCATTCTTCTCACCCCCCTTTTGTTACCGACGGACTGTTGTTCACTTTTCCATGTCCAACGCTCCGAGTCTTGAAACGTTTCTATGTCGCCCTCGATATACTTGCCTCGTTTCGTTATTGCTCTGATCTTAACCAGCGCACATATCAGAATCGGGAGCACATCCGATGAAGTAAATGGAAAAAGTCTTCTAGAACCGAATCCGCCATCGTTTATCGAGAAGCAAGTTACGATTGCATCACACGGAGAACAAGTATTGTGCGAATATGATCCGACGAGACAGAAGCGGCGATACAATAAGTAACAAGAAATAGAGAATCGGATTGGAATTTTGCAGGAAATCGCGGTGCAAGAGGTCAATTTCGAAAGAGGGAAAGAGTACGACGCGTGTAACGAGTGTCGCGGACGATCGTAGATGATAGATCGTGGTAAAGACTGCCGCTTCTACGGATCTGTCGGTTCGAGAATATATAAAGTCAACGAATGCGTGCTCGTTACGCGCGTGCAAGTACGTACGCGAGTGAGTACTGTCAGGCAAAGTTCCGATAATCGATCATCGTTCCGGAACGATTACGATAATCTATTACTGGAAGGAGAAACATGGAAAATACTGAAATTACATATGATACAGCGCTGATAATTACACGCGAAATCATTATTGACAAAGACGCCGCTCATTTGTTTAGTCCAGAGTACAGTGCTCGAGTCAAAGTGAGTGTACGCCTTAAACGCGCAAGATTTATTCGATAAAGATTCAAATTATATACGTACTATCGTTCGTCCAGCTATATCAGGGACTGCGGCACTGTTCCGAATCGTAAGATTTGTTTGTTGCAGTTCAGAGATTGCTTCCTTCTTTTCCTTTTCGTTGAAATTTCGTTTAATTAAACGATCCATCTGTATTTACAGTATTATCGATCTACTCGTTGATAGGATGTCATGCAAGTATTAGATAAACCTTGCCCTTGTAAGGTGCATGCTCACTTTTCACTCTCACTCGTACGTTGATGTGTACTGAAATTCACCGCAGGGTGTGTATTTAGGTAATCTACGAACTTAACGAGTTTAATAAAGTACTGTAATAAGTTATTAACCAGCTATAATCGATCCTCGCGCGGTTTGCCGCGCAAACACGCGTTAGAAACGCTCGGAGGAAATCGTCTTCTCGATATGCTCATTCGAAGAAATGCATGGTGGCTGATGGAAAAATTCTGCTAGGAAAATTCACAGTTGCGACGAGTTCGCGAGCGTTGGCAACTGTAATCGATGCTTTCGAGACCTTTGGCACGATTTCAACGAAGGAGTATCTGCACGAGCCCAAGAAGAGAATCTGCAACCACCACGCGTCGCAGATTCGTTTCAGCGAGGAGCAGAAACACGTCGGATCGTGGCGGTTTTTTGGCAGGTAAGGGAAGAGACAAAAGCCTTTTTCTTTCCGCGAACTAGCTGCACGCGTGGTTTCGATTGAAACGGTATCGCATGCCAGACTCGCAGACTGGCGCATTTCTCATCATTCGAGATCAGTCGGAAACAATTTGTAACGATTGAAACGATTCGAGCAACCCGGTAGTTACGAGAGACGCGTTCCATCGAGGCAACGCGAGCAAGGTCTCCGTCGGAGGATTTGCGATAGCATATTGGAGTACGCACAGTGTAGAAGCGATCCCGTGACGTATTTAACATGTGACAGTGGCTAACGCATGGTGAAAGGTATCGGATCGGAACTAAGGTCGGATGGTAGTAGGTCGAACGCATATGTACTATATGGGTCGGTAGGTCGAACAACGTGGGCGGTCATAAACGGCTCAGGAAGGGGTCAGCTGCACGTCACCACACCGGATCCGCAATGCGGCGTTGTCGCTGAGGTCGTTGTCATTTCGCTTTTCCATTCGATCGTCAATCCTCGCTTTCTCTATTTCTTTGCATTTCATAGCCGCCAATGTTACGCGTGTCAACGTGCATACGCAGCTTTTTACGCGCGTCTGCTTATTGCGGGTTGCAAACGTGCGCCCGCATCTACGTACCCGTTAAGTACGTTAAGTGTGCGCTTGCGAGTGTGCGCGCCTGTGTGCGCGCCTGTGTGTCTGTGTGCCTGTGTACCGTGCATACATCGTCTGGATGCCTACGATATAAATCCACGATACAGGTGCTGCGTGCACGCATCGAGCAAAACTATGAATCGATCGTAAACTCCTTTGACTGGCAGTTCGTAACGATAAGCGACAATGGATAAGAAAAGAGGCAAAGGGGCGACACAGTGGTGGTCGAGATTACACGCATGAAGATTTCCAAGAAAGGATAACGGTCTGCTAATCTGTCTGTGTTCGACGAAGGGTGTGGAATATGGAGTGGAGAGAGCAGGTAAACGAGAGATATAGCTCCGAAGGCGACCCGATGCGACAAATGCGGCGAATGCGCCGAATGCACCGAATGCGACGTAGGTAACGTCATGCGCTCTAAGATGAGCCGCAACCCTCTCTGTTGAGGGGCGCAGCGGCGATAGGGGGTACACAGTGCGCGGTGCTGTTCGCAGGGAGTAGTGCGCGGGCGTACGCGCGCGCGCTTTCACCAACCCGCTCGCTCGTGCACTCGAAGAAGCGCAGAGGAACAACGGTACGGTGGTACGGTGGTACGGCGGTACGGAGGATCGGCGGTACGGTGGTACAGAAGTACGGAGGTACGGCGGTACAGCGGTACGGAGGTACGGAGGTACGCTGGCACGGAGGAACAGTGTAACCAAGTACAAAAGCTCGAAGGCACGCACGCTCGTAGCTGCAACTCTAAAGGAGGGAGTCACAGTGGAACCAAGTTGTACAGTGTTACTTGCTGCACGTTGCAGGTACAACACTCGTCGTTTCGGTGCTTTTATTTTCTCTGACATTCGTTAGTATCGTTCCTGGAACGATCATAGCAGACGTTTTCTCGTAAACCGAATTCAGCATCGATTAACCCGAGAGAAGAACACACGACGAAAGTGTCGAAAATATCGATCAATCACAAAGTGCTTAACAAAGATATAGTTCGTATCGCATGTCCTTGCGTACACGCGATCGGCAACGAAGTTTAATGCTGGAATCTCCACGCAATTTCGAAACAAATTTGCGATCGACAATTTCGTCGAAACAATTCAAATCCAGATCAAGATCTAAACCAAAATCGAAGAAGAAATTCAGCTCAAAGTTGAAACCGGAAGCAGAATTGGAATTACAACATTTTCATTACCGTACAAATCAAGAACGAAATTAGCATCGGCACTGTTTACTGCGAATTGTCGGTTGCATCTACGAATCTGTGAAAGGTGGTTTTGAATATTGTTGGTGGTGGTGGTGGTGGCGGTGGTGGAGGCGGCGGCGGCGGCGGCGGCGGCGGTGTTGGTGGTGGTGGTGGTGGTGGTGGTGGTGGTGGTGAACATTGAAAGGAGCGGCGGATTCAAAGGCAATAATCATCGACGTCTTGTTGAACAGATATTGTCTGTTCAAAAATAGCAATCCCATCACATATCGAAACTCATATCGATCATTGTTCGTTTATACGTATGTATGTACATAACGGCACGTTGCTTTTAACGAGTGGAGTTTTGTGCACTGATTTTCGCAAAGTGTAGTGATCGAGCCGACTTGAACAGGTCACAACAACGTCCTATCGCTGCGTACCAGAATAGTTTCGAACTGTACTTGTATTCTTTACTGTGGTGCCTAAATAACTTAAGTAAAGAAAAATTAGTGCCTATATAACGAACGCGCAATAAATATATCAAACTGTTTTATGACTTTACGAGGTACCGGATTGTCGGATCGAATTGCTTCGTGTACACGTTTAACGATCGGATGGCGTCCGAATGATTTGATGCTTCTTTGTTACTTCACAATCCGATTGTCCAAGTCATAGTAGGTTCATCGTTGGTCTCTACTTCGATCTTGGAAAAATTATCACTTGTTCGGAAACGGTTAAAGCCTTGCGGAATACTATTTCAAAATACTAAATACACAATGTCCCGTTTAATGTTGTGTAATCTCGGTAATACGTCCACGGCTGGAAATGATACGAACAACAACGCGAATACAAACAGTAGTATGGAAGATGACGACTATTATCCACTGCCTACAATTTATCGGTAAGTGGAACTTTACCGACTTGTATTTCTTTTCGTTTTCTCATTTCATTTCATCCAATGCGACGATCAATCGACGAACCATGAATCGGATGAAAGAATTCCTCTGTATACGTGTCCATCGAAGATTTCCATGCCTCGATCTTGAACATAGTTATTGCTGTAATTATTGAAAAAAATGAAATCATTTACCAAGAGCTGTGCATAATTGCTACGAGGACCGTAACATTGTTGCCTCGATGCTTCCATGTGCGTGGACGCACGTGTCGGGTCGTGCCTATCGCGATAAATCCACCATCGCGTTAGATATTCTCGAAATCTACGAGTCGCGCGTAGGTACGTGAATTGAATCCAGTTCCTAGACTACTTTACATGGGTGCATAAATATATGGAAATATATATATATATATATGTTTGATGCAATCGACTATTGGAAACGAAATCCCATCTACTTACCGTAATCTCGATAATGGTAATAGCAATTTATCGTGATGTTATAATAATGACACATGTCATCGATTCGATATTTGTACGTACGATAGATCCACAAACGTGTAACTATTCTATTATATATTTCCTTCCTCCTTTCTACCGCGACTACCAGACACATTCAGGATGCGTCGAAACATTTTCCATTCCATTCGCGAAAGCAACAATTTTACGGCGAAAACAAAGTGAACACGGCGAATTCGATTGTTTCGTCTAGAATCTTGTTTTCCGGAGAAATAAATGTTAATCTGCTACGCGAATAATTTCGCGATTCATCGTGTTTAATTCTACTTCCACGAATGCTTGTAGCAAACATTGAAATTACCCCATTGGATGTTATTTTAAACGGAATACAGTGAATAATAAGCAGCCATGCCAGTTCACAAGTTGAATTGAATCGAAAACGAAGCGTAACAGGAAGAAAATTTCTTAACGGAGCGATTTAAGCTTTCCATGCACTTTCCTATGATCCTACATAGTTTCAGTCGATTCATAATGAGAACGCAGATACATAGGCGCATAGACGCATAGACGCGCACACGCGCACGCATCGGGTAAATGGAATTTAACGAAAATGACATGTATATGTACCACAAGTGGATAGACATTAAGGTTTGCGTGGTTGTATCGAGCATTCGATCGATCGTAACCTATTAATACTTTGTACACTTTGTGCGCGCAGCTGCCGTGCACCTATAGCGAGTCTGGATTGTATGGAAGAATTCAACGGTGGTAGCGGCGGTGGCGGTGGCGGTGGTGTTGGCGGTGGCGGTGTGGATACTGGTGTGCACTGCAGCAATACCGCTGGAACGAAGGAACAGCTACTGACTAACTGCATTGCCGCACAAGCGCAACGCTTACAGCATCCTTCGCCAGGTATTCGCTACCGCAACTTGGGCAAAAGCGGTCTACGTGTTTCCAATGTTGGATTAGGTACGCTGAATGTTTTCCCCCACTTTCGTAGAGCCGAACAGAGTCATGGCTATCCGACCGTTTTATTTCATCTCGATGTACGCTTCACCCGAACTGCTCGAATAATAGCATCTTCCTCGATCGGCTGTCTGTCGTATTTCATTTTCATTGGGAATTTTCGTTAGAAATTTTCACAATAACTCGGGATACTCCATTTTCACGATTCTTTATCGTACCCTTTACACGTACGTGGGATGTCTCACGGCTTTTCTCATTGTTGCGTTTCTACCCGTTTGGTACGTATCTACGCACGTCCATCGTTTTACCTTGATATCTTCCCTTGCTTCTTATCCATCCATACGCGTATCTATTTCAAAGAACCTCGTGAATGATTGTAGTCGCGCACGACCATCGGCTTTACATTTCTTCCCTTGCGAGCATCACGGGACCGGTGAGCTGTTCAAAGGTAATACGTCAGATTTATCTTTGAAAATTTTTGAAATCGCGTAAACAGCAAACTTCAAATTAACACAAAGATTGCGAACGACTGTAATACAAGGTAAGCGGAAGCAAATAAATCCATCGCAATTTATTCTTAATTAGTACAGACTTGTATTTCCATGTAGCGAGTAAATAATGCAAGTTAGACAGGAGAAAGAATAGGAGGAGTTGATGCTAGAAGAGGAGACTAAATTGAAGATTAAAGTGAAAAGTAAAACAAAGCGATCGGAGAATTACGTAAAAGTAACATGAAATTTCGTATTCTTCCTATATACTCGCAATCATTTGTAACCGTAGAGAACGATAGGTAAGTTTGCGCATGTACCGTTATCATTCCACGATCCGTTTACGTAGAATTGAAAGCGTTCAAAAATACAAAACGGGGTATGTAATATCGTTTCGAGGATCAATTTATTGCCATATATTATACGAGACCAATTACAATTACAAACACAACAAGAATCGTGATACTAGAATAATAATGAAAATGACGGTGATGATTATCACAATAACAAGTCGCTCAGTGGATTATCTAATGACGTAAATATTACTCGATACACTTAGGTACATGGACCACTTTTGGTATTGGAGGTTGCAGTAGCGAAGAGGCTGCTGAAGCAGTAGTCGCGCTCGCCTATGACAGCGGCATAAATGTGTTCGACTTGAGCGAAGCGCACAGCGGGCACAGAGCAGAAATTCAGTTTGGTCGAATTTTATTGAGACGTGCTTGGAATCGATCCAGTTACGTTGTTACTACTAAAATATATTGGAATACCAAGTAAGTGATCCAAGTGTGTCGAGTATGAGACAACTGTCACGAGCAAGATTAAATATGAGTGGATTATAGGGCAGAGGGCCGTGGATTATCGCGCAAACACATCATTGAATCGGTGCAGGCATCGTTGGTCAGATTGCAGCTTTCCTACATCGATATAGTAATGATCCACAAAGTTGATCCAATGTGCCCAATGGAAGGTTCGTTGGTTGGACGTAGCTAGTGATTCTCATTCGTTTCGAGGAGGTGTTTGATTGTGTCGTTGTGTTCTGGTTCCTTGCCTTGTTTCAGAGATAGTGCGCGCAATGAATTACGTGATAAGTAAAGGATGGGTAATGTATTGGGGAACGTCTCGTTGGACTCCGGTCGAAATTATGGAAGCTTATACGAATTGTCGTCAATTCAATTGTGTCACACCGATTGTGGAACAAGCCGAATATCATTTATTCTATAGGGAAAAACCAGAACTTTATATGCCAGAGTTGTATAACAAAATAGGTGGGTAAATATGGAATTTTTCAGTTGGGTGCGCGTGTGTCTGTACGGATACGTATTGCTGTAATCAAACTATCGTTTTCGCAGGTGTCGGTCTGATGGCATGGTCCACGGTCACGATTGGTATGGTTTCCGCGAAACCAGAAGATTACGGAGTGTCGTTTTTATCGCGGTCTTCTTACAAGGTAATGTCACATATCCGCATTACCTACCGTTAACCGAATCGACTGTGCAACGCCATCCTGCCGTCTTGACAAATGTGTTCTAAACCACAGACTTTTCTATCGTGAATGTTCGCAGAATAAGTATTCCTCGTTCAGCTGGACAGAGGACGAAACGCAGTCCTTGTACAAAGAAGTACGTATTCCATTGTCACTGCGTAGCAGCGCAGGGAACTCAACGTAGAATTTGTTTCAGCAGGAATACGGTTGGAAAGAAAAGTCCGGCGAGGATGAAACACGAAAGTATTCGGACAAATTACGAGACGTGTGCGCTCTCGCAGAACGTCTGGGCTGCTCGTTCGGACAGTTGGCCATCGCGTGGTCCTTAAAGAATGAAAGTGTTCAGTGCCTTCTACTCGGTGCATCAAACATAGATCAATTGTACGAGAGTCTTCAAAGTTTACAGGTAACGTTCGATCGCAGGTACAGGTAACCTCTCTCTTGATCGCTAAGGAACAATTACCGCCGTTTCAGCTAATTCCCAAACTGAATGCAAATATCATGAACGAAATTGAGAGAATACTCGACAACAAACCGTCCCGGCCACCGATGATTTCGACTCTGGCGCTTAGATGACAATCAATTTGCCCTCACGGAAGTGGTGGGGGCTCTCTAGAGGATGGAGGTAGTCCCAAAAGCGAGGGGGCAAACAGTCAAGATCAGGAACAGACCAAGGAATTAACCGGCAAACTACCCTTCTGCGAAATACAATGAACGGCCGTAGAAACGGGCGTTTGCGTATTAACTCGCGCATATTTTGGAGCTGGACGTCACACACACACACACACACACACACACACACACACAGTTGGACTCGAACCTGGCCGAGTCTAAAGGAAAGGCGTAACGAGGCTAAGCTGAAACTGAAAATTTTCGACTACTCTGCTGTGTATTGTTCAGCGTTTAATGCGTACAGCACGAGTATCCTCGCGTACATGAATTGACGACAATACTTATGGTTACAGTTATGGTTACGATTGCAATCGCAAGCACTTAATCGGTAATTAATGTGAGACCTTGACGGGTAAATTTCAGATCCAATTGCTACGTTACATCGCAGTTATGTTTTTGCGACTCTCGTGATATACCGACAAAATGATTCGACGATCGCGTCACGTGAATTCTGCGCTTCAAGACTAGACGAGGAACCAAGATTTTTTACAAGGCTGCGAGTTGAATCTTTATTCGTAATTCGATACGCAAAGTGTTCATTAAAGCTAATTACATAAATAGTACGATGTAGAGTAGAGAACGGTACGATTGTAAGTACTGTTTTCCGCTCAAACAAGTTCGTTTTGCCGTTCCGCATATTTACAATTCTTCCGCTCAAGAAAGACGAATTTATTCTGTGCATGCAGTTCATAAGCCAGCAATAATACGGTACAGAGCGGACGGTAACTTTTATAACCTTGCGCGCCTGCCGCGTGTCAGGAATATCTTGAAATATGATAATATCCGTCGAAACATAAATATTGCTTCAATGACGTGTGATTGCAAAACACTTCACCTAGATTTTATCGTACTAATTCGAACGTTTATCGCCGCTCTGCCATTTCGAATTGAAAATATTCTATCAGTCCTTTCCTGTGTACATAAGTATATTTAGCTCTTGCCATGCCGAACGTTATCGGAACAGGACAGTTGAGGGCTGGTCAACTAGTTGGCTACCTAGCTAGCTAAATTGCTCGCTAGGCAGCTACGTAGCTAGGTAAACTATTTTAGAGGAATAACTATGTAAGTACGTAGGTGTACGTAGTTCAAATATCAAGTAACTATGTACATAAATAGATAGGGAGCGAGAGGGAGAGAAGGAACAAGGAGGAGGAAAAGTAGACGTATGCGAAGGATGTGTATACACGTGTACCTTGAATGAATGAGAGAAACAAAGGGGAAGTAGAGAGAAGTAGAGAGAGGTAGAGAGAGGTAGAGAGAGGTAGGGAGAGGTAGAGAGAGAGAGAGAGAGAGAGAGAGAGAGAGAGAGAGAGAGAGAGAGAGAGAGAGAGAGAGAGAGAGAGAGAGAGAGAGAGAGAGAGAGAGAGAGAGAGAGAGAGAGAGAGAGAGAGAGAGAGAGAACATTTCGTAATTTATAATGTGATTAAAGAGTACGGAATACGTAATGACATTTTTATTCGACGCTTATTTCAGAACGATTCGATGAATTGATTCATGCAATTGTATTGTCGCGTATGCCAAAACAGTGTCTTCTAACAGTTGATTCTTTGAATAACAGTTACAACAACCGTCCTTACGGCGTCACGTCTCGTACGATATGATGTGTTACAACGTTTCAAATGCTATTTGCGTCTCGACTTCAATTTCGTCTTCTCGGGTAGTACGTGTTACATGCCAGTTACAATGCGCAGAAATACATATGTATATCGGTATGAAAGATCGATCCGCTAAATGGACGAAGAAGAACGAAAGAAAGAGAAGCTAAATGTAAGTAAAAGAGAGATACGAAAATACTTGAAAGCCACTTTCATATAAATCATTTAATATCGACAGAAAAGTAGCACAAGGTTCACTTTCGAGAGTCTTGATCTCTGATGATCAATTAATTGGAATTTTGCGGCTTGAGATCGTTGCGATTAATTCTATATTTGATGACTTTTTGGATTTCCAATATGTTTAAACACCGATAGAAATCTTTTTCGAGACGGGTCGAATTATGATTTAATCAAGCATCAACGGCAACCGATAAGAAATATCAATTCAGATGGCTACTCGTGTCGATCGCATTAATTATTGCAACATCGTTCCTATACGCAGTAGTGGTCTGTTGGTCTGTATTTTCCGCTAAAATGGTTTCCCTTCGAAATAACGATTCTGTAGTGTAGTCGACCGATATGGTGCATTACATTCACCGTGATACTAGAGGAGCGGTCAAAGAGAAAGAAAGATAAATATGATACGGGACCGAACCAAGTGAACATTCGATGCACTACGAACAAGTGAAATTACTAAAACGTCGAGCATTTTGTCGTTGTTCATAACGAATGTCGTTAAGAGTGCACGCTGAAATCTCAAGTATGCGACGATCGTATATTGCTTTAAGTCGAATAGCCGGTAATGAATCGGTAAATCGCACGACACCGGTAAGAGAAAGTCTACGTCTAATAATCTAAGCATAAAATTCTAACAGCTGACAAATATCTAGATGTCCGAGGACAAAGTATCTGGAAGATATTTCTACACATTTGAAATAAGTCGAGGACATTTTCTATCGTTGAATTCTATTCAAGTATATGAAAGTGAAGACGCGAGCACAACGAATACGGGGCACGATACAGATGTTTAACGAACCATTTCGGAAACCTAAACTGTGTCGATCGTAAACTTGACAGGTTCGAGTTACATGCTGCCACTTGCGTACGTTCTGTCGGGCTCCTCGGATTTTTTATATTTCTAAAGAAAATTATCTTTCCAAAGAGTCGAACGACATACCGTCGAGTATGTGTTGGAAGATTGTCCGAAATACCTTGGTCTTGGCAGAACGAGTGAAAAATATTTTGCGAAAAGAAGAGAAGAGGAAGCGAGGTTGAACAGACATTTAATATCGAATTGCGAAATTCTATAGTCTCTCGACGAGACAGACAACGACGAGTTTGTTTTGTATCGCGTAACCGAGGCTATGCATCTAGCATCCAGCATCTAGCATCGGGCATTCAGCGACAACTCTGTTTTTCAAATCTTTATTTCGTTACTTACTACATATTTCGAATGACAGTGTTACAAACAAGTATGGCATTGAACGAATTATCGGCAATTTGCGACAGTATGCGACTGACCTAATCGTTCGGAAATTTCAGGAAATTATATTTCAACGTGCACCGAAAATGTTTCCAGCCTGACAAATCCACTTGACGCCTTTTTCATTTTGCACGAGTATTCGTCTCGTCTTGTTTCATTTTCGCGTGCGCGTGCATGTGTGTGGAGATGCGTGTGTTTGTCGTACACTACCGTTACGTTTCTTGCAATTCTCCCGACACCGCACAGATATTTATTTTACCTCGTAGCTAGCAAAATAGACGCGTGTATCGTTCATTTAACTCGTTTATCGACGATCACGAGATTCGACGAGACCCCACGGAGAAGGAAATAGCAATTTCCGAATCTCCAATGGAGCGGAGACGACTTGTCCCGTGGATTTCAACGGTTATTATTATATTATCGTTACACAATCGCTTGTAAGTTATCTTATCTCGTTAATAACACCTACGTGTTACCTGGCTATCGCATTTTGTTTACGCGGTTAGTCATTATCGAGTAGCCATCGCGCCGAGACACACAAAGAACAGTGTTAATCACAATGAGAGCCGATATAACTGATTAAATCGATTGAAATCAACGGATCGACGTAAAGTACACACGTAAGCAAGGAATGGAGCTGCGAAGAACCAATGACCCGACGAGAACCAATCGAAACATCCGAATCTCTATTGTCCTGAATTCTTCGAATAAACGATGCTCGTCGCGTCTGTACATCTACCTACAATAGATATGTAGAATTTCACATGTTGGTGGGTGGGACCATGCCACGCATATGTCTAAGCAACATACCGTATTCTTTTCTTTCTAATCGATTATCAGTAACATAGGCGGTACGTGCTCATTTCGATTGTATACGCTCTACAGAAATGTATCGAATATTCGAATACGCAATTGAATTTGTATACAGTGATGGCAATATACGCCATCGACCCTGACATTGCTTTCCTCTGCTTCCGTCGTACCTGTTTAGACAAATTCTCCGCGACGCGACCCAACGTGAAATTGCCGTTTCAATAACGTTTCATTAAGGTCGCTAAAATTTCTCTAACCATAAAACTGAATGGTAAAACTTGTAATTTACAGAGTTCAACGACTACGGTGTTTAAACGTTTCCGTTGATTCGTGGGTTTCTTCGTCGAATGGGAAAATAAATGATTGTTCGTTAGGAATGGACAGCCGAAGCTAACTCAGCATCTCCGTATCCTAAACGATTATGCCCGATCTGTTTGAATTTTCTGATAAACATGACCTACTTTTCTCCTGAATAGTAACTTTATCCGAGGCTATCGTCGTTGAACTGCTATCACCGTCTACCACCGTCGGACGAGAGATCCATCTTCGTTTCGAGGGTACTGTGTTCTTTCTTGAATTACGAGCGTTTATTATTTATGCTTCGGCAATCTAAACTGACGCATATTTCGAGAATAGAATGACCAAGCTGGAAGAGAACTCTATTAGTGTTTGTACCGTGCGCGACAAGTTGTTCAGGTTCGATTAAGAAAGGCCACTTTGCTTGTTCGTGGCTCGTGGCTCGTGGCTCGTGGCTCGTGGCTCGTGGCGTAAGAGGAACGGGGGGAACATTGAAATCCACATGAAAAATCAATTTCAATACTATTTTCGTGCTATCGTTGACTCGTGTAGTTCAAGGACCCACCGCACGATGGCCTTCGAATGACCTCGAGGATCAGGTTAAATAAAAAATTGGTTCGTACCGTGCACGGCTGACGCTCGTTGGAGCATGATTGGCTGAATGCCGGGAAACGCCAGGACTGTGGTAGCGGAGAACGTGATCACGGAATTTCGGAAAATACATGTAAAATGCACCACAGTGGTTAATCGCGTCGTCAATCGAAAACGTTTAATACGGCCAGAATTGAAAAGACTAAAAATACCGTATACAAGAACAGACAAATGAATCCTACTTTCTTGTTCAAATGAAACCTAAAGACAGCAATGACCGCGTAAAGTATGATTATACAGCCGATTATGGATAGTATGCTGTACGACAGGGCTCCCGATAAAACCTTCACGTCACTCCCTGTCATTAGACACTTTATTGTCCACGGCAGACCCAGACACAGTAAAATGTCTAGAATATTTGCTCCCAGGGTGTTGCTCATCGCCATGTTTCCGTCACCTACATAGATGTACGGTGTTTGTTCGATAATCGGAATGATTTGCATCGTTCGAAAAAGTTGACGGGTAGATCGAGAAGGAAAGTTCAGGTAAAGAGGGAAGACGGACGCACGTACCTTGTCTTGCTAAAATCACGATAGATGACATTTCAGGCATGTTTCCACCAGCGGCTAAGAACGTAAGGCCCATAATGGAGTCTGGGATGCCTATGGTGTCGCCGATAACAGTCACCATCCAGGAAACCAAATAGGAGGATACCGCTAGCCACGCGACGCACATAATGAACGTCAGTGGATACCAATTTCTCAATTGCTCGCATCTCGTGTCCGGTATTGTTACGAACAACAGAAACTTCAATGGCCAAACCAGGAGAAACCAAAATTTTGCCGATGCGCTCCGTTCCTTTGGCCACGCGAACAAATTTTCTGCGAACGAGAGGAAAGAATATTTGTCGGTGTACTACCGTAGCTCGTGAAACCGTGGTAAAACAGAATAAAAGAGATTCAATAAACACCTGGTTGCTCCTGATGGTCTTCCGATTTCTTGGAATTGGCCAAACTCTCCGGATCCTTGGTCTCCTCTCGTCGTTGTACCGACTCGGTGGCATTCGAATTTGAAACGGAATGTTCACCAAGATACGGCTGGTACGAACCTTCTGCCAATGAATTGTCGATATTCGATGCTACAACAGTTGAAATTTTCCTTCGTTTTCCTTCATTTTCGCGGTTCGTTTTCCAATTTGGAATTAAAAGCAGCCGAATTACTTACACGTCGCTGTGGAACTTGAAACTCCATCGGAGCAGGAACGCACCACTCGTTTCGCACAGAACAGTACGATTAGGTAAATAAGGAGCTCCGCTAATAGAATTACTGCTTCGTACCATACGATCCGACCATCCCATATTATTATCACCAACGTTCCAACCGATATTATAAAGACAACGCAATCTCGCGTTAATACACGCCACTCTAACGGTACGGCCTGTCGAAAGGGATAGAAAGAATGGAATTTGTAAAACGCAACACACCCACTTACACACGTGTACCGCGTATTTCATTTTGTTTCGTCGCGCGTCGGGCAGGCAATATAACACTGGTCCGAAGAATTGAACTTTTTCTTTCTGTTACAGAAGGTTTAGCGAGACCGATCTTGATAGTATTTCTTATGCTGAATCAAAATATGCAATCCGTTTGTCTCCATCGAGATAAATTGAAAAATACCTGCATGAATCGATGTGTTTCACGCACGTTTAAACGTTTACAATGCCATTAAAATGTACACCATTGTATTCGGAAAGGTCCATAGAATCGTGCTGTGCGAGAAAAGTTTGACTAGTTTCCACAATTATGATACAACGAGTGTTCACAGTTGAAAAATTGAGTTTTGTCGAAATTTGATTTTGAATTGAGAATTCAAGAAATACTATCGAGATCAGCCATTGAACCTCCCGTAACAGAAATCGTGTCGACCCGCGCAATTGAAGAAGCATAAAGGTTGTTTGTTATCAGTTTTGTCCGAATACTGCGCACACCGTGTACCGCGATTCAACGATGCAACAGGAAAGAGGAAAGAGGAATTAAGGAAAGAGAAGAAAATCTTTGCCTGTACAATACGTACCTATCTATATCGAAATGATCGGCAAACAAACTAGGATACACTTTTCTTCGGGTGTTCAATTAGCTGTACGAACGGTTGGACTACACTGTTGCGAAGGGAACTGTTCCGATTCTACAGTTATTAATTTGTCATTTGGTGAATTCTCGATAAGATGTACACTGGCATAGGCACGTGTCCACGGTATACGACGTAACGAGCGTTTACTTACGTGAAGAGCCGCCAATGCTCCGACAGCCGGAGTTGCAAACGTATCGAATACGGCGCTACCGACAACAGTACCGACTCCGATGTCCGATTCGGTGAGGAAAGTTCCGATCACGTTTACGAACAATTCGGGCAAAGAACTGGCCATCGCAAGGAAAGTCGCGCCAGCAACATCGGTACTGATGTTTGCGCTAACGCAAATCCGATCGAGTGCCGGTAACAGATAATTGTGGCAGACGAATGCCGTCAACAGAAAACAATAGAATCCGAGGAAGACATGCAATAGTAGAGCACCGTGTCGACGTTGTTCGTCGGTGAATAAATCTCTGGGAAAATCTTCTTGATCGCCATCTCGAGTGGTGTGGTCCTCGAGTACCGTGCTGTAACGTCTGCCGGCATCTCGGAACCATCGCTGATCTTTTCCCGTGGGTGATTGTGCTCCTGGATCAATTTCGTACGAGTGGACAGCATTCGACGAGTTGCTCGCAAATGACTCTACAATTAAAATTCTTTCTCTCTCTCTCTCTCTCTCTCTCTCTTTCTCTTTCTCTTTCTCTTTGTCTCTTTTTCTTTCTTTCTTTCTCTCTGTCCCTTTTTCTTTCTCTTTCTTTTTTCTTTCTCATTTTCGTTTCCTTTTTCCTTTTCCTAAAGAACAGATCGCTACAAGTTCGAAAGAAGTGTAAAATAACGCGCTCGACTTTGTGAAACCGGTAACATTGTTTGCATCGAAATTTCTCTGTACGACAGCGGAAGACAGCGGAAACTACAGATCGATCGATCGAAAGAATCATAGACATTGCGAACAAGAGTCCAGGGACAGGGTAAACGAGAAATACAGATCAACAGGAACGAATGAGATACAATCGTGTGTAGATTTGAATGGACAATATTCGGCACTCACCACCGTTCCCGAGAAGCCCAGAAATAATCGGGAAGCACATTGCTAGCAACACGATCCACGCGTAACATCTGGAAAGACGACTGCTACTCATTTCGCGACGATATTGCTAAGATTCTGACCGTTCAAACACCGACCTTCGATGCGACTTCTTTACTGAAATACGTTAAACTACTTGTTGAGTAGCAGTTTGCGCATTTATGGTACATTCGACTGATTACACTCCCTTCCTAACGACCAACCACGCGTCGTTATTATCTGCTTGCCCATCGCCGACGATGTTGTCTACGTTGATAACAATAACGAAATCCGATTTTAGAAATGTTTTACGCGACTCTACCACACGCGCAGGCACGCACGCACGCACACGCGCATGCACACACACTTGAAAAGGGTTTGACGTCTCGGACATATCGCTGCAATTTGCCTGCTTGTCGTACAATATCTTTTTCACTGCGCTCCTCGAAGGCTGCCTTCCGAGTCGCACAAAGAATTGTTCTCGCGTAAAAAATGACACGTTATTATTACTATACTATCACTGTATCATCCATTTATTCTCTATTCGTCCACTTGTTTATCGGTACATTCGAGAAAAATCACGATACCATTTGCGCTTTACTCTAATAAATCGTATTTGTACTCGATAAAAGTATTTCTTAATGTAATTTACAACATTCTTTCCTTTGTGTGTACCGAGTACGGGAAAGCTGGGAGACTGGAGTTCCGTGAAAACAAAAGCAAGTGTATACACTTCGGAGCAGTAATGTAACGTAAAATGTATAATTCTTGTTGAAAATGTGCACCACTATTTACATGAAATACAGATGCGATCACAGACGCCGGTATACTCGGAGTAAACAGTGCCCTTTGCTCACAACTGAGAAGTACATGTAATATGACATGAGATAATATAGTATAATGCAATGTAATGTAATGTGATGTGATACGAATGTAATATAATATAATTTAATATAATATAATATGATATAATATCATGTATTATAATGTATTACGATACAATATAAATTAATATAATACAATACAACATAATGTAATATAATATAATATAATATAACGACTTCACGTTTTGTACGAAATCGTAAAGCCTTCGACACGTCAGATTTCGCGAGCTTCGACACATTACGATACCTAATTGCACACGAACGCACTCGCGCACACGTTCGTCTCTCTTATTTCGTTACATTCTTTTTGGAAGATTTATCCCTACCATACATAGCGTCTAGAAATAGTCCTGCAAATACTGTGAATGTACCTAACCATTGCCTGGTGGTCAAAGTATTTCCAAAAATAAGTACTGATCCTAGAACTGTGAAAAACTTTCTAGTGGTAGTTATAATAGAACACGGTAGCGGACCGAATTCCGCGACGGTTAGAAATATAAAGTACTGCCCAAACGCGCCTGCTATCGAAAATGTGGCCATATGCCATATAACGAAAGGATATTTGCGTAAAAACTGGACAAATTCCAGAAATTCTCCCGAGATTAGGATAACGGTTCCACTGAATATTATCGACCATCCATTCATGTTTAACATCATGTGTCCAGACTTGGTTTTATTCTCTGCCCTCATGCGTTCCTGTACGGCGCTGGTTATACCATCCATGGTTAAAGAGAGTAACAGTAACAGTTCTCCGAATGTAGTTTGTCCTTCGACTTCCTTCTTCAATGGACTGACGTCTTTGTACATAAAGAAAGCAACACCAATGACAACTAAGAAGACAAATAAATACTTCCTAACTGGATAAACCTGCAAGGTAATGCACCAAACTGTTACCAATAAACGACTACCCATGATCCGCATACCTAATTATACGCCTATTTAAATCAACATCTTGGCTCCATCTTTTCACTCTTGTTAAAATCCAATAGAATATCGATAAAAGAAGGGATTAAAGGTTTATAATTATGTTTGGAAGCTTTACACGTGAACGACATCGACGAAACAACCGACGAGATGAACAACAAAAAGAAAACAGAACAAAAGCGATACCTTGTTCCCAAGCAGTACTCCGAGTATCATCACAGGAATCGGTTTACCAGCTTTTCCAATTACTTGTGTCGGATAACTGACAAACTGTAAAGCCATGTTACTGCACACCATTGCGAGTAAATAAGTGAGGGAGGATATCGCGTGATATGTTTTTGGAGTAGTATCTTCGCCTTGCTTCATCACTGTTAATAAACTAGTCTTAACGAATAGGTAATTGACTAAGCATTGAAAGAAAACTAGAGTAAACATATAGGTGAATCTTTCACTGTTCTTTTCATCTCCGTATTGGCCCCGAGTGATTTTTTCTTGTAACATAGCAAAATAGAAGTAACATACAAAAATACCAAGAGTACAGAACCCTAGTTTGGAATGTTTCAAGGAAACCATTGTTATTGTATGTACTAAACGCACACTGTAGCAAACCGATTGTAAATTTTTACTAATTTTCTATCGCGTATCACAGAGAAAACGGAAACATTAGAAACATTCTACCTAACAAATTTTACACGAGTAGATACGTATAAATGGTACGTGGCATACTAGGATGAGTTCCACGCGAATCACATTCGCCCAAGTCATATCGTACGGTCACAGATTTTTGTAGTTTGTGGTACGGTTCGTACGAGTTCTATCTGTGGCGTAAGATGGCACCACCATCCACTTCCGTCAATTGGTTTAGTTTCGTTTCGTTTCGTTTTCTTTACTGCCGGATTGGTTATCGCCTGCCGTAGTTCTAGGACAGAGCGATGCAATTTGCCGTGTCTAATAACGTAATGTGACGTGAACTGAAGTGTGTTCGACACGACTGTTAGTCTCCGAGCTTTCTCCGTTTCACTCTCGTTAACGGTGATCGGTTCCTGATGTTCACAATCGAACATTAGGTCTTTACATTACAATACGATCCGCCCGTTTCTCTGTACAAACATTTCCAAACCAGAAAATGGGAAATCTATTCCGGTTCGTTCTGAACACGCGATCAACGAGTTTACTGATATGCGCAGGCATTCTCGTTACGTTCTGCTGTGTACCGAGCTGCTCCGAGAACGATCCGTTAAGCAAACAACAATGTCATTGCGGTCAAGAAGCGAGCCGACAAAACCGACAAACGAGACAATCGAAAGAAACGCAAGGTTATTGCAAAGCGACGAACGATGCTTCTCATTTATACCGAAATCAACATTTCGATCGTCCGAGAAACATGGCAAAAATAGATGCAGTTACTTTTTCGGTTGGAACAGATGATCCAGTGTTTGTCGCTGATGGCGAAGGGCCGAAACGACAAGTATATCTTAATAGTTTTTACATTGATGAATTAGAAGTAAGTAACCGCGAGTTTGCAGCGTTCGTAGACGCGACAGGATACCGAACGGAGGCAGAATTGTTCGGTGATTCGTTCGTGTTTGGTGGTCTGTTGAAGAACCACGCAGAAGCAAAAGCGCCGGTAGTCGTCGCTCGAGCTCCTTGGTGGTTGCAAATTAGGAATGCGAGTTGGATGCATCCGGAAGGTCTTGGTTCCAGCTTATCGGGTACATAGTCCTTGTAATTTTTCTCTTTTCTCTCTTTTTCCCAACGTTCCAGAGTTTTTCGTGAAGGTAGCACCAAATTAAATCGAATGATCCAGACAGGATGGATCATCCTGTCGTTCATGTGTCGTGGAACGATGCTGTTGCGTACTGCAAATGGTTAGGGAAACGATTACCGACCGAAGCGGAATGGGAAGTGGCATGCCGAGGTGGCCTCTCTGATAGGTTATATCCATGGGGCAATAACTTTCTTCCGAATGGTCGACACAGGTAACATCAATGGAATAGCGATAAACGACCAACGATAGAAAAACATTGACACTTTAAGATGAATAATTTACCATCCGATGCAAATTGGAATAAAAATCGTGAGAAAACTCGCAGTATCGTAATACGAGAGAAGTGACTTTTAGAGCGAACACGTGGCAGGGTGATTTTCCGAACAATAATACGAGCGAGGATGGCTACGAGAGTACCTCGCCTGTCACAGAATTCCCGCGAAATAAGTACGGGTTACGTAACATGGTGGGAAATGTTTGGGAATGGACATTCGATTGGTGGACGATCGATGTCGCGAATCGTGGTGGATTCAGAAATCCTGTACGTTTCGGCCTATATTTCCATTGCTTTTCTACACCGAGATTTCTCAATGAACTATGCTTCCAGAGTGGACCAACGGAAGGCACGGACAAAGTAAAGAAAGGTGGATCCTACCTTTGCCATAAAAGCTATTGTTTTAGATACAGGTGTGCTGCTAGAAGTCAAAATACACCTGACACATCGGCTGGAAATCTAGGTTTCAGATGCGCCCTGTCCGCCTGATTTCCTAAGAAAAGTACCCTTAAAAGTATCCGATTTTTTCAATAAATTTCACTTTTCTATATCTTACATTGTACTTTTTGTTTCTTTGATCGCATTATCCAATTTATGAAAATTAATCGGTATCGATACACACATCGAACGATCCTCGCGTGAGTATTTACATGCTTACTTACCTACTTTACTTGGTGTGCGACACTGATGCGTACGCACAAGTGAACGTTCGTTGGATAGTTTACACGCTTCCCTCGGCAATATTCGGTCATCATCGGTGTATCTCGATACCACTCATTTAAGCTGTCGGGCGTCGGCTTGTAATCAACTACGGTGAGATTAGTGATTCGTGTGCACGAATGAAATTTTATGTTCGCATTCGCAAAGAAATTAATCGAATTCTCTCATGATCTTGCGCACATCCGTGGCGTAAATTCTCTGTATTTTCACAAACGGTGTATCATCGAAATACCTTTACGAAAGAATGTTTTGGTCACAGTACCTGCGACTTAACCTTTTTCGGTACAGTGCGAAAATAATTTGCCTTCAATATCCGTTTCTCTGCGTTTACAGGCTACTACCGAGATTCTATTGACGAGTCGATAGAATGAATTACGGGAAGAAGTCTCCTAGCATGGGTACGCCATCGGTGTATTCACATGTCACTACGCGTAGTAGTGCAAACTTAAGATCTTCGCGATCGGCGCGTAGCGTTAAAACACCCTGGTACCAGAAACCAATTTTGACGCACGCTTACATACTCGACATTCAAAGAGGCGCTATGTTTACCGCAATATTTTCATTGGTATGTATCATGATTTGTTTAGTGATTGTTTATTATATTCGAGTAAGCGTATAGTTATCGATAGATGTATATATATATATATACACATATATTTCTTTAGGGTTTAGCTATTTTCACCATTTGTACATCGATATTCGATCTTTATTGCCTTTCTCAAGCTGCACCAGGTTCGACGCATTACGGCTATTACATAATATCGTATGAATTTGTATACGTGGGTAACCAACACGGTGAGAGTAACATCCGTAGCTTTGGAATTTCATTAAATAAATTGAGGAATACCATTATATTACAGAAACTGTATCGTTTCAGTTCGCAATGCCCTTGTAGTGTTTGCTTTATTCTCAATGCTTGGTGGAATGGTTATTTTTGCGACATCCCTGATGCTGATAACTGCTTTGCGAAAGGAATACGAACGGAAGATGTTGCCTTGGTTGTATAGTTTTGCTACTTTTACTCTTTTTAGATTGTTTGCTTTTGTATTCTTTAGTACGGTAAACGACATGATATTTGCCTATAATATCATGATGTGTTTTTTGTGGACTGTATTCCTTTGTTTTTCCATCTATGGATGGTTAATCGTGTATTCTCTGTACGTGGAATTGAGCGATCTCACAAGATTGGAAGACCTCGCTCATCTGAGGGTAAGTTTTTCGAATGGAATATTTGGAATAGTTGAATAGAATAGGAATTTTCACACAGAGAATCGATGAATTTGAATTTTTAGATCGGTACAATGCAGTCCTTGAACGCGTCTACCACGCAATCTATCGCTGGTTCTCGGCCGACAACTCCTCATAGCGCGGTATCTACAATGCCGGCTAATTAAAAGAAAGATTTCGACGATCGTTCATTATTCGTCTACGAAAGAGAAAGTATTTCTGCGTATTCGGTACGAAAGAGAAAACTCCAGGCCCATCTGAAACATGAAAACTGAAAACTAAAGGTAGTAGTACAGGCCGCTCGCTTTCCCTGTATTTTACCGTTAACGCAGTAAATGTTGAGTACCGCCGCACTGGATGGTTGTTGTCTGATACGAACGTGCCGTACGGACATTATGAAATGCGACAGATAAACACGACCGTACGTTATTTTCGCTGGAATTGTGACACTGCCTTAGCGTTTACTCGAATCCGTCCATTTCTATTGAAATCCGTCCAAAGTAAGTATTTACATGCCTGGGTGAATGCGTTTTACGCGACTCGTAGCTAAAGTAATAAGAAACAACGCGGGTGTGTTTATTGTAAAAAATAAGATACTGTATTCTAGAGAAACTAGAAATAGATATTAATTCTTTTATATACATATAATATAATAATTTTCATAGTTATATTTCTTTACTTCCATCTTGTATCGAATATATCTGCTTATGCGTATACATTTTATTCCGTACACGATTCCCTTTTTATTTCTCGTCAATTCTTAATTTACACGATTCACCGTCCCGGAAATCCTTGAAGTATAAACATGAGATTTTGCTTCACTTGTATCTCCTGCACAATCGAAAAACGATTTGCACGATTTTCGGACTAGGTACGTACTACACTCGTATCTACAGTTTGGTCTAATTATTATTCGTCTGAATTTCAACATCGGATACAGGTAACGCGCGCGATAATATTATTTGAAGAACGAAATTAAACAATGATGGAATTACTTTGATCACGGAAAAATCCGTGTACCTCTGATTAAGATTCGAAGAATCTACAGCGTCGATGAATCGATCTGTAGTGGTTGATTTAATTGTTCGGTGGATATCGAAACCGTGGTAGCTTCTTCTGACGAGTAGGTCACTAAATAGGAAAGAAATCCTACTGCGCTCCCGAGAAGCATTAAAAAGAATATACCGACCGCTATGAGTACGTGCCATACTATGCCGAATGTGGCAGTCAACGTGTACATAGCGATGGCAAGACACATCACTCGTCAAAATTGTTTGTCTTTCTCAATGACATCTACAATAGAAGTATTTTCTATAGAAATAAGAAGTGTTCGACAGGTAATTTTAACCCCAAATTCGAATTGATCTTGATCGGATAACTTCACGAGGTACAATCGGATATGATGTTATCTACGAATTGTACGATAGAATATATCACAAGTGTAAGTGCGTATGCTTGACAGAAATCAATCAAGATTCTTCATCGAGTTTAGGATGTTTTAAAAGTTTCTTTTACATGTATCGATAACAAGCGTAGGAATCGATCGGTTCAGAGGTTACGCGTAACTTTGGCAAAACGCCGATTTTGACTAATCCATTAAGTTATCGAGTAATCGATCCATTAGGTAATTTTCTTTGTCGAACGTTTGATTTTTGCCCGCAAGACAATCGTTGAAATGCGAAACACGACGTATCTTGTGACGTATGTACTCGTTAAAGTTGTTGTTGTACGACATTCCAAGTATCTACGTACTTATGTAAGTAGCCAAAACGGTTGGCGAGGGGCGGGCCGCGTGGGTGAGCGGGCCTGGGAGGGATAATAAAAACAATAGCAATCTAGAGGAAAGAGATGACGCACAAGGAGGAAATGTTGGAAGAATCGATGGTGAAGCGACTCGAGAATCTACCGAATCGAAAAATGCGAGGTTAAAGGAATAAATCGAGACGAATCGTTTTCCGTAAAAAAGAAGTTTCTTTTATTAAAAATACAAGCGTACAATACAAGAAACGTACGCGTGCAAACGCGACTGAAATTGAACGCTGTTTGCGCGGTAAATTGTTAATTGTTCTATGAGCATACTCATGCGTGAAAGCATGAAATGAAATACGAACAGAGAGAGAGAGAGAGAGAGAGAGAGAGAGAGAGAGAGAGAGAGAGGTGAAACAGGAACGACGAGTGCGTCGTTCTGTTTAATTTGAAGTTATCCCAACCACGCTCAATAAATAAGAGAAAATGTAACACGTTTAAACGACTACCAACACTTTTATCGACTCGGTCCCGCGCTTTCTTTCCTTTCTCCCCTTTCTCTTCTTCTCCTTCCTTAGTTTCAGACACCTGCGTTGAAAGCGCAGTCGATAGACTAACCGCAGAAGAGCATCAGGAAATTTGTTCGATCGGCGCGACCGATTTCGTTCGATGCGGTGACTTTACTCGACGCTAAGTAGGCAGGTGTGTACTTGCGCCTAGGCACACGGCCGCGCACGCACGTGTGCATAATTGTACGTATTTCTATTAAGATGCTACGCAAACTGCCATGTACAAAATCGAGAAAGGTGAGACACGGTTAGCCAACATATTCTCAGAAGACCGTAAGCAAGAATCACTTTCAGCGCTTGATGAATCCAATACAGTCTGTAAAAAGGAACACGATTAAAGTTTCAACGACACGTCGTATACGCGGAGAAACGGCAGAAAACACAACGAAGAATATAATGGGAATCTGGATTGCGATTACCTTTGCCATCTAACGCGTGCTTGGGGAAGGGTGTCCAGTGGATCCTTGATCAAATAGATACGAATTCCTCGCACATACGTTCGAAAATATTGATCCCAATCGACCTTAGTTATGTCGCAAGCAAAATTATCGAGATCCTCGAGACTCATTTTGCTGATAAGCGTCTTGAGAGTCTCATTTGAAAATGTCCACTCTTTCATTGAGAAATAATTCAACACGTCCATAAATTTGTGTATCTTTTTATAGATTTTGAGCATCCTTTCGTGGAAAAAAGGTATTAGTACGATTCGAAGCGTCCACGCACGGACCACGTAGGAAAGAAACAAGAAATTTGCGAGAGTTAGAATTCCATGAAACAAGAGAGGCGAATCGAAAAGTAAATTTACCTGGGTTGTTTGCCTAAGCAAAGCGTGACGCTGTCGATCAGCAGAGCCGGAAGTAGATGCAGAAAATAGATGTAGAAGGAATGGATTATTTTATGCCTGGTGTTGCGAAAGCTGTAATACCATATTGCTTTTCCAGTAGGAAATTCCAGTCCGTACTTTTCGGATAACAACTTTAATTGATCGTATGTAATCGGATTGTCTTGAGAAACGTAATTGTAAACTGGAATATCGTTTGTCCTTTCTCCTTTATCAGTCCTGGATCTGCGGAATCCGGTGTACAGAAAGATGCCGAGATACAGATTAGCTTGCAGGGAACCAGAGGAGGTGGAAAGGAACAGAAACAAAGAGAGAGAGAGAGAGAGAGAGAGAGAGAGAGAGAGTTATTCTTTTGTTATACCTGTGACGATTTGCTACGTCCCAAGCACTGGCTATTAGGCCGTTTATCGTTAAATCCCCCGGCACGACGTTAGCTATTCTAGAACCGTCGCAATGGATCGATCGAAGGAGTCCAGAACCTGCTCCAGCTACGACACCAGTTGGCCCGTACATATTGTCGATCCATCCTCGCAACGGTTCTCGGAACGTTGATATCACTAAAAATTCAGTTTTCAACAAATCGAACGTCGCATTTATATTTTCCATGGTTTGTCGGTTGTCGTATACGCGAGCGGTATAATAAGAAATCGGTGGATAATGATGATAAAGAGAGAGATAGACACGTTAATTTGGTAGGATGATCGAAGAAAATAAATAGGTCGTAAAATACCAACCGATCCCGGGTCGAAATATTCCAACGGGCAAGTCATACGCTTCCTTTTGCACGATACTTTCCGCTACTGCTTTCGTGAAAGTATACGTATTCGGCCAGACACCCAACAACCTGTAACATTCGGAAAGGAAAGGACTCGCTGAGAACAGACGAACTCTGGCAAACGAACACTGAGAGATTTCAGATGCTTTATTACCGGGGTGTTATCTCTTGGATCAACTTCTCGTCCACGCATTCCACCAAAGCTATCAATTTTTCGGCTTCCATCGGTGGATCATAGATTTTTTCTTCGATCAACGTGAGCGGACAATTGGCGTATGCCGTCGATACGTGTACGAACGACTAAAACAGTAAAGTCATTTGCCGTGTAGCTTTTACGAGGAAACACTTTCGTTTCGCGTTTTATTCGCTTGCCTTGAAACCAGAGATTTCCTTGCAAAGACCGATCACATCCTTAAGACTCCGAACATTGATGGGCACAGCGAGATTCATCTTTTCATCGAATCTAACGGTTGCCGCGACATGGAAAACAATCGAAACTTCGCGCGTTATTATAGCTCTGTCAGTCGAAGAGATTCCTAAGCCAGGCAAGCTACAGTCTCCGGCGATTGCAACAGTTTGATGTCTAAACTTTGGTCGTTTTTCTTTCAGTCGGCTAAACACCTGCGAAACCAAACAAATATTTATACGCGCGCGCGCTCGTCCGTCTATTTGTTTGCTCGTTTGTGTGCAGATAAACTCGATAAACAATCGTTCGGTTCTACGTGCTATCGCGAAGGAGATTTCAAGGTCGATTTACGTTTCTTTTTTAGTGGACCGCTATACAGGATTATGCATAATACCACGAACTCGCGGTTCGCGTAGATTCGATTCTTTCGCGCCTTGCCGATGCATCTGCGGTATATCGTAGAAGCAATTCGCTCGAAGAAGAAAGTAAGTAAAACAGAGCAAAGGATAGATAGGCGGAAGAAAGGAAGCACTGCTGGAAGGAGAATGGAAGGAACGGTAAAAAGCAACGTTAACATCGACCGTCGTTGCTCGACGCGTCCAGAGGGAGAAAGTGGATGCAGTTTACTCGGTTGGCGGTGTATTACCGAACGTAAAGATGGGAATTAAACCATAGGAGGAAAATGTTGGGTTTACGATGAGAAAGAATAGTTTGTCAATCCTTACCGGATCATCGAACAGTTCCTCGACACGTTGATGCACGTCTTTTCCTTTCTTCGGACGTACCAATATATAAATCACCGAGATCCCGGAACACTCTCGAAGAAGTTTCTCGATTAATAGTTTACCCATAAATCCCGTACCACCAGTGACGAAGATACTTTGTCCGTTGTAAAACTTTTGAATCGGAGTAAGATTCGGCTCTTCCGAAGTCAAATTGCAATCGCGTTCCTGTCGTGGTGTACATTCCGTTGGACTTTCGCTTAGACTGCAACCGTTTTCCGGCACTGCCACGTCTTGACCGCACGACTCCAATAAAACTTCCACCATCGCGTTTGTCGTTTGTCGTTTGTCGTTTGATTCACAAAGTCAACATTAACAACTGAAAAATGGAGAAAGCCAAAGTTACACGAGTTGAGCGCCTAGCAATTTAAAAGCTGTTACTCGTTCCGCCGTTCGTACGCTCATGATAGTTAACCGGAGAGAAACCGCGCACCGTCGCAGAGTGAAAGTAGATAGTGAACTTGGAGAGTTCGTACGTCTCTCGTGTTTTGAATCGAAAAATCCATTTAATAGATGCCGACTGTTCGTATCGTATACGATCGAGAATAATTATGCTTCCGCACCGACGATATTCCTTGTGAAAGCAAGGAAAAATTCACTCGATCCTTGCTTGTCTCTGCTTCAAACGAAACTGGGATACGTAAATATTAGAAATTGGTAAAAGTGCATTTCCACTCGATATCTTTGAGTCGTAACACAGTGACTGCTTCCACCAACACCTCGTCGGAACAGCTCCTATAGTCGGATGCTTCGTTGTCTCGAAATGTTCGATTTACATCGACAATGTTGTCCGAAGAAAATAGGAATTGGAATGTTGTACCCGTCAGAGATGGTTTCGCGAAACATTAGGACCCGATTTCAGACGGGGCAATAAATTAATCCCCGTGTTCCTTCGTTCCAACTGCTGCTGGCTGGTGGCTGGTGACTGGCGACCGGTCACTGAAAGCTGGTGGTTGGTGGTTGGTGGTTGGTGGTTGGTGGTTGCTGGCTGCTGGCTGATGCCTGCCAATTCCGCACAGTCCGTTCCTTTCCGCGATTTCAACTTGCTCCCGCCGACAGATATTAAATACATTGCATATTCATAGAGTAACCGTCGTAGTAGAAATCAAACTACTGCGACGCGGTTGATACCGTTTCAACGAATAGAACAATGCTAGCAAATGATGTATTTCAGAGTCGACGATACATTCGAAGGTTGACGTGCCATACCTCGTGCCGAACGAAATAACGGTACGGATGCTGCGCGAGCACGTTACACAGGTAACGGTAGTCGTAGTTAAATATTCGATTCGGTACGAAGCATTTCAAAGTTCCGAAACGCCGAAAACTAAAACTATGACTACACGTAACTGTATGGAATCTGATATTTCACGAAAAACCGTTATATTCTGCCGGAGCGACAATCATGGATTCCGAAATCCACACGCTTCGTGTCTCTGTTTCGATCGTGTCCGCGGATACGCAACGAATAAGAACATTCAAAGGTATTCTTTGTCGTCTCGTTGCATTTAGCGTCGTATCTTCTCTTCTTTTCTCGTCTTTTCCTTTTCTCCTCTTTCCTCCTCTTTTCTTCCCTCCTCTCCTCTCCCCTTCGCTTCTCTTCTGTTTTCTTCTTTTCCCTTCGGTTCCTACCGGTTTGCGGACGAACCCAAGATGAATAGCTAATGACGCGTGTTGCTAAAACCGTAAACCAAATCTGAAAGAATCGAACTGCGACGAAATCAAATATTAACCGTTCTCGGTCACAGATTGTCTTCCCGCTCCACTATTTCATTTTACGATACATTTCGAATTCACGATTGTTTCTATCGAAAATGATGTTCCAAGAGTCGGTGTGCTGTCAAAACTAAGAAATATACCGATGGATCGTTAGAAACAACAAGTGATAAATTAGCAAGGAACGCTTAAGCGCTTCAAGTTTCCCAACAAAACGACCGTCTACACTATTACGTTTCGTTATTCGAATACAAACAGTATGAAAATCCATCGAGCTACACAAGTCCGTACTTCGTACGACACGTTAGCTATTTGCAATTGAATTGTTCAACTTGTATAAACAACAAACATTTTACACCCTTGCAATGTTCGAGCGGTAAGCTAAGAAATATCAAATGTTACACAGTTTCACTGACCTTATCCGGTGTTTTGTGAAATTAGTGCTGACGGGGCGCTCCTAGATGTTAATAAAACTGCCGACCAAGCAAATACCGTTCAATGAACCACCCATGTATCGAAGGGAGGAGCTTAATCGTCGAGTATTATAAACGAATTAACGAACGAACGAACATTTGAACGGTTGAACGGTTGAACGATTGAACGATTGAACGATTGAACGATTAAACGATTAAACTAGCGATCGCACGCCAGGTACCTTGGAAACTTTCTCCTCGTGCAAATATACTGATCCTCCTCTTATGCCACCTCGCTCGAGTCTTTTGCAAGCGATACACCTCAGAATTGTCACTCGTATCGTCGTTGCTCTCGCTTTTCCTTTCTCCTCCTTCTACTCTCGTTAGAACGTTGCCCCTTCTCTTCATCGTTTGGCTCTCCTTCCCCTTCTTGGGCAGCCTGATCGCGTTCGACCCCCCAATCGGCACATCCCCGTGGAACGTTTTTCCTCCTTGTTCCATCGTGAAATACATATGCGTTTTGCCGAAGGTATTTCTATTGAATTTTTTATCTCTAGCCAACTGTCTGTCGTAGTTCTCTCATCATCCAGAAATATCAAGATTGACATTCGCAAAATACACCCACAATATCACGCGAGAGACGCGCGCAAAGTAGCAGCAGTATAAAAGACGAGTTTTCAACTGGAGATCGTACGCGCAACATTCGAAGACCATTTGCGACAAGAGTCCAACAAACTACCAAGATATTCTCGCTTCCAACTATTTGTGTACGAAATTATACAAGTACCTATGATTACAAACGTCAACCATTCCTGTTTGTAACGTTCAATAAGGGTCAAAGTTTCCGAGTATTGCGTTACATGTAACTGCCACTGGAACATCTGCATCTCGCGAATAAACAATTGATAAATCGATTTTAATTGGTGTGCGTTTGCAATCGAATGTTGGAGGTTTCGAAGTCAATAAGGATTATCATTACTATTGACCGGACAAAGTACGGCAATTCAAGGTCACTCGGATTTTCCTCTTAGACGTTGACAATACGATTTGCAGTTGATTCGGCTATATATTTTTTCATGTCTGAACGATGCTGTACCTTGAACAGTACGGAAGCTAAATCTTGAAGCTCCGACGTCCCGTGTGACCGCAGCGATGCAATGCTATGACGGTAACCGGTTAAGTGGATAGTGCAAAACATCAGTTTCTCGTTCACACGAAAATAATTGACATTGATCGTGTCGTTTGTCAGAGTGACGAGCGGGAAAGATACTCAGGTGTGTTAATATTGAGAAGTGACTTTTTTATTGTTTGTAATGTGATAATCAGCGCATACGTAGAGGTAAATACGCATGGATCTCGTTATTCATATATCGATTCAATTATTTGCTTCGGTTATGTAAATCCGCGCGTACTTAAACGTAAATACGGATGGATCTATAATATTATATACGCTTATATCATTGAACAAAAGCTTGGTCGACTGTTGACGAAAAGAAAATGTACAGGTTTCGTTAGGTGAATCCCGGAAGCCATAGAAATGCAAAGTTACGCAATAACATGTCTGTATGTAGAAAGGAAGCAGAAAGAAAATATAAAAGTCAGACGTAGCAACTATAGCGCGTTGATGGAATGGAAACAGCCAAAAGGAATGCGGTACTTGGTCAGAGTGGAAGGAGGCATACCTCTTCTCGGATGCATTTTCGGCATTAATCGATTATTCGTCGCTACAATCGGACGGTAAGAAGTGAATACCGTAAACGAAATACGCAACAAAAGGTACGTCTTGTTTCTGGGTTTTTCCGGATGTTACCATTTCATCGGCGCACGGTAGTTGCGAAGCAAACAACAGGAAAATGCAAACGAAGGAACGAAATAGAATAGACGCAACAAACCGAGATTCGATTCGACTCGACTATAGTAGAATAGACGAATACCTTTTAAAATAACACCGATTTGATAATAAGAAATAATTATATGTAGCGTAGTTTTCCATGTAGTTATTATGTAGTGACCATAGCGTATCGTGTTTTCTTTACATCTTTGTACAGTAACCGAACATACTATACTATTAAATCTTTTTAATCTAGATCACTAGCCGCGTCTAATAAGAAAATGAAGATTTTTTGTTCATGCATTCGAGTCTCTCGAGACTTTGATGAGACAGATGAAGAATGGTTCTGCGCACAGATAGAATATACTTGTACAGATATGTAAATACATGGGAATACTATATGTATATATATATATATATGATTATCTTATAAAAGTTATACAAAAGAAAATCTTTAAAAAAGAAAACGATGTAGAGACATGCAAACAATGGAACGGCATTTCTTATAGAGTATAAATTAATCGCAAATATTTCCTCATAAACATACGATCAATATGTTAACGTCATGGTTACACTCCGTTTAGTGCAAAACGTCACAAAGATTTCCATGCATTTTACGTAACATGAAAAAGTCAAGGCAGGCTTTTTTGCCAAAGTACACGTGATAATCGTATGGTATTAATGACTCAATTTGCAACTTGTAACGGCAAATGAATGTTTTTCTGCTCGTGGTAAATTGAATGCAGTAATTGCAATGATTTGTCATCGTAAAATATGTAAACTACACTATTACTTCAAAATAGAAGAAATTGAATATTCTGAGGTCCGGAAGAAGGTATGATCATCGTCCAGGGACATCGCGTACGATTTAGTTGTTTTTATTACCGATAAATGCCGCAGCTCCTTCAACGTTTCATTGTTCTCTAGAACATTGTTTTAAAGATTATCGTTTATCCGCGTTACTTATGTACGGACGAGGATGTCTCGAGAGACGATCTCTCTTAGAAAATACTCGCAAGGGCACTTGAACCAAGGCACACGGGCGTACGTTACGTAAGGTTATTCTCGTATTTAATATTTAAGTTGTGTGTGCATGTACGTCTCTTATGATTGACGAGAAAGAAAAAATCGCAGGAAGAGGAGAAGAGAAAGGGAGAAGGTGCAGAGGAAAAGGAAGAGGAAAAGGAAGAGGAAAAGGAAGAGGAAAGGGAAGAAAAAGGAAGAGGAAGGGGAAGTGGAAGAGGAAGAGGAAGAGGAAGAGGAACAGGAAGAGCAAGAGCAAGAGCAAGAGCAAGAGCAAGAGCAAGAGCAAGAGCAAGAGCAAGAGCAAGAGCAAGAGCAAGAGCAAGAGCAAGAGGAAAGGAAGAGAGAGAGCAAGAGGAAAGGAAGAGAGAGAGAGAGAGAGAGAGAGAGAGAGAGAGAGAGAGAGAGAGAGAGAGAGAGAGAGAGAGAGAGAGAGAGAGAGAGAGAGAGAGAGAGAGAGAGAGAATCTTTCAGTGGAAGGGAAATATAAAAGCACGGTAAAGAAATATTGAAGGAAGACGAACATGTACGTATCGGTGTGCGTGGAACGCACGCGGAACAAATAAAACGTCGGCTCGAAGGCGATATTTGCAGAGTTCGGACAACCGTAACCAAGTGTTTCGTAGAAGAGGAAAAAAAATTCGAGTTTGCGAATGACGAGAGACGTGACATTTAAAAACTCCGAGTCGAGATGCTAACCAGTCAGAAATGATTTTCGTTTTTGCGATTGGTCGAATTCTTCTTAACCGAGTCATCGTTGTCGCGCTACTATATAGCTCGATGATCGCGAGAAGTAATCATCTCGAATGGTATTCGTCGATTGTCTCTCGTTTGGTAAGCTTTTATTTAAGGCGCAAGTATACTCCGAGTACCAGTCGCGATGAAAAATCTTCTCCAATTGTTGCCTGAGATTATCCGACGTTTCATCGCCGATACTTTCAAATACCGTCCCGACACCTGTAACATGACATGGACGGAATTCTGCGCGTCTAGACATCGCAAAGTCATCTGGAAACGCTACTGGGACGCGACAAATGGGATAATTACCTGCAGTGTTTGTAAAGTAATCACCGGACCAATTGCTAGTTCCTATGTACGCGGCAGTATCTGTTACCATGTATTTGTTGTGATTCACTCTCGCGAATGGAATTTTATCGAAATCGGGATTAGTGGGGACTACGAACCTCTTCTAAAACGAAAAGACAAACAGATATTCCGAGCATAGCAAAGTACACCGACGACTCTGTCGGCTAGTCGAAACACCAACCACTTCGATCTTGACGCCTGGGTAACTGCCAGTCAGCTCGACCAGTGATTTCAGGAAAGGAGTCTCGGATTTGCTCGAATGCTTCCAGGAGGAGATCAATAGACGTACTTGAATTTTCCGTTCGATGGCTGCAGTTCGCAAAGCGTCGTCTATTACCGGCCAATACCTAAATATTTCGCCAATCGAGTTGTAACTTGAACGTACAAATTAGTACTATACGCGCTGTACGATAGCGCGCGTGTACGTATAGAATATATTGTACCGAATGGGGTGAGATGCGTTGCGAGAAGCAAACTTTTCTTTGATACGTACGTGATTTTAGCGGTATATATCGTCAAAGGAAAGTAGTCCATTACCGCGATATAAATAAATTTCTCCGCCTTCTCTATGCAATACAGAATAGCATTAATATCGTCCGTTCTACCCTTTGGCGAGAAAGGTGGAGGTGAACTCTGAAACGCGTCGTGTTTGAAAATCATCGAAACTAGTTTCGAGCCATTTCGCTATTTAGTAGATTTACTTACCGCGACGAACGTTCGATACTTGTTGTTCCTCGACGTAAAGTTGATTGGATTATTCAAATTGATGCTCGTGCTAAACGAGTCGGGCCAGATGGACGGTATTCTACCGTCTTCCGCTACCGTCCAATAAACCTAAGGAACGTTTTGCTAATAGAATATCGTCGAATGCGGGAGGAAGCCGAATTCGACCCGATTCGAATTGTACACGAGCTCCTGCGCGTTATTCGCATTCCGCCGCATCCTCTATATTACGACAAGATATCGAGACGACCGACTTACGTCGAAAATCTTGGCGTAGTCGTTTGCCAAACAACTGCAATTCAAAGCAACCAGGCCGAGTTCTTTCACTTGTGTCAGTGACCGCCAGTCCATGTTCGCCGAACCAACGTACACGTGCGTTCTATCGACGAGCCATAATTTCGTGTGTAACACACCTGCGCCCAACAATGCCGCAAAGTTTAAACTCTTCACCTGTTTGAATGTTCGCAAATTGAATGTTTCGGGGATCCGTGGTTCGCGTTCGTACGATTGCACTCGAGAAGTTCGATTGATCGTTAATCGCGCGAGAGCGGTGTTACCTTGGCGTTCGCCTTTTTCATTAAGATTTCCGTATCGATGTTTCGGCTAACGTGGGACGGCATGTTTTGCGCTATACGCAACAGAATATTGCGATCCTTGCCCGCTTCGAGGAGCATGCGAAATATCTCTTCACCCTGAAACAATCGGTTGAAATGATTGGTCGGAGGTGCGAGGTCCCGAGGCGAGATTCGGATAGGTACCTGCTTTGCAGTATCGTCCGGATATACATCTTCTCTCCTCAAAGTCCAATAGAACGAAGCTATTTCGATCTTTTCTCGCGCCAATAAAATCAACTTCAGCCAAGCATCGTACGTGCTCCGAAGAGACGGATCGTCGTCGGTGTAATTCATCCCAACCGGTAAACTTTCCACGAACGATATATCGCAGCCGTCCATGCAACTCGAATTGAAACCGAAACTAGTGCTGTTCGAGCCGTACTTGTCCGCCGCATGATCCAACAATGGCAACAAAACGACCAACACTATCAAAATTAAGATGACAGTGATTGGAATGCAACTCGGTCTGCACCATCCTTGCGCTCCTCCCCATCTATCGTGATCAAGTCGAAAGAATCGAGTCTCATAATGAAAGTCGCATCCTCGCACGTCGGTTTTTCGAAAATGCATCTATTTCGAAATGTCGAAATCATCGCTAGACATAAGAAAGTTACTGACTTGCCGTTCGCTACGGAATCGTCAGCGTCGTTTCGCAGCATAAAGCCAGATTGATCCCATAAGTCGAAATCGTCATCGGGAAGGTTGTTGGTGTGGGTAGCAGCGGCACCGCTGCCAGTATTGCAACCAGAATTTCTTTCCAGCCGTGCGTTTTCAGAAACTGTCTGCAACTCGAAGCAACGATTCAGTCGGACAAGTTGCATCGCGTTGCGTCGCGAAACGAGTCGGAGCGAATGGAAATCAGAGTTTCGGAAGATTACGTACAGACAGTTTCTGTTTCACGAGAGGCGTCCTATTCCTTCGATGTGGCAACAGAACGACCACGTCTTGATCTTTCGCCGCTTCCTTCGTGTATTTTGTATAGGATTTCAGCGTGGAAGCGGTCCCTTGGCTCACGCTCGAATTTGTCGGATTAATCGGATCCTCGTCTTTCATCGAACATTTCGAGTATGCGATGTTCCTCACGTCGTTGTTGCCGCCGTACGAAACGTTGTGTGTATTATTCACCTTACGATTCAAATATCGTGCAGTCAGTGAAAATACCAGCCTCTGTTTCTGCTGATTCAACGACAAGTTTGCGTCGTTGTATCTCGGCGGTTCAAAATATTAAACTGCCCGGTTAACGGATGGAAGAGAACACGTTGGAAATAGGAAATGTTCGAAATAGGAAATCGGGAGAGACGCTGTCGGGTAAAGGACAATAAATCTACAGATGTGCTGGCTGCCCCCCGTGTCTGCTGGTACAAACGACCTCTAGAAACTCTAGAATAACATTTCACAGTTCGCGTGAACCTTCGTTCCCGAGAAACTGAAGCTTGACTATTTCTCGAGTACGCGTGCGCTTGATCCATTTTCAGCGGTACGGATTTCACTGTCTCCCTCTCCCGAATAACACGGTATTTCTGTGGTTCTTCTAATGTTTAGAAACATTGCCAACACGATAGGATACCTCTTGCATCTATTTCCTCTGACGTTGACGGAAGAGAGGTTCCAGTTTCCGAAATACCGCGAATATCGAGTCGATTGTGTACGGTGATAACACGACAAGCGCTGAACAATTCAAACAATACTACAGCGTTTGAACAATGAAAATTGCACAACGATAGGTTAGAAAACATTCGGACGTGGACATGGGCGTCACTTGCAACACTTTTCCTGAAATCCACGGTGAAATTGGTCGAGCTGAAACTGGATCGAGTGCGCGCGTACTCGAGAAACGAAGCTTCGTACGAACAAATTTTAGTCTGCGTTGTCTTCGATTCAGTTTTTTACATGCAATCCCCCCCTGGTCGCTTGGACCGCCAGGTACGGGACACTCTGTATATGGAAAATACTTGATCTGTGAAAAGAACGATACTTATAAAACTTGTGAGAAGCTTACTTGTACCAAGATGTGACAAGCTTGAGAAGCGATTTGAAAAAGGCCATCCTGTAAATTACGTCCTGTATGTTCAGTACTGTCGGAACAACTGTTCCCTTTCCAGCCAAAGAAGGACATTCCTATAAGTTTCCTAGAACGAAAAGGCTACTCTTTATTTCGAAACACGCGTTATTTCGCGCCTCATCTTTGAACTGAAGAATGTACGGAAACGCGAGACGCGAAACGAAAGAGTTTTTGCTAATAACTCGAAACTTGGCTACCAATGTGTCTAATCGGTGTTACAGTGATAGAATTGACCACTTTAATAAACTTGGCCAACACGTGCAACATTCGTCGTATCAGATTCACCGATTACTATCCGCGTTTATCATACGCAGTCGAAAACCATACCAAGAGCGCCTATATATCAATGACAAGTGCCTAGAAATACTTGTATGCACGTGACTTTTTCGACTGCATTGTGGAACCTTTAAATCGAAAGCGAACAATAAACATGTACATGTATATATATATATATATATATATATATATATTTACGATTCAAAATGATACAAAGTGTCTTGAAAAAAAGCCCAGCAATTGGAAATGCGAAGGCGGGGACAATTAACGAGATAGAAAGTGCAGACAATAGATGGCATATGCATACGATAATACCAGAATCATTACCGGTTGTCACCGTAGTAAAAGTGTGCTTGCGATGAACGATCGTGCACGACCCACGAACAGAAAAATATGATGGCTCGCTAAAAACGTACCTTGACAAAGGAAATGCTTGGCAACATTCGTGATGCGAACGGCGCTTCAGCCGTTACGACTGTTGACTTACCTATCGACGTATTTTGTGGCACGCTCGCATAGTGTCGATCGAAAAGTCACGTTTGCTACGCGACGGACTTGCGCTCAAGAGCTTACCACGTCCTAGAAAGATTTCGACTTTCAACGCGGATTCAGGTTCCTCGAAAACCATTCACCCATATTCGTTTCAAGCGTGATACCTAACCACTTGATCGAGCAATGAACGGACTTGTTTGGATTTTTCCCCAAATACGTACGCGTATTCCAGTCAGTTGCGCTTACAATTTTCCTAGATACCGATGCTTCGTCTTTTCCTTCGACACGGACGATACGACATATCAATCTACGTGTTTTATTCAATTTTTTACAATTACAATTTCACTCGAATGCCCGTGTCTTTGAAGATTCAAATGAGCTTGAATATATATATATATATACATACGAATGAAAAGGGATATCCATAACGGCATAAAAGCACATTACAGAGCTTTCTGGCATGGTGCGGATGTATAATATACATGTATACTTTACTCACGTATGCGCATATTCGTATTAAAGCGAAATCCATGTATTGCGTACAACGTAATTTAATGTACAATAATCGAATATATGTTGGCCACTTTTACACATATGCAAGCGATCGAATAGAACCTCGAATAAAATAAATGAAAAATACACAAAGTTCGCGTCGTCGAGTATCGGTCGAGAAGAATGAGAAACTGAATTTCTCTCGATGACAACTTTTCCCGACTCGATGGAAACTATTCGTCTGACAGTAGTACGGTGTACGATTAACGAAGCAAAGATTATAAACACCAGCGTTACCGTTTCTTCGCGGTCAAGATAATATTCGTTTGTCGAAATACATACGATACTTTGATCTTGGGACACGTAACAAGGACGAAGAAATATTAAAGGAATATTCCGCCGTAGAAAGGCGTCAATTATAGATTATAATCGTATGCGCGAGGAGACGTGTCTCGCAGAACGTTTCACTCTATTTCTCTAGGAAAGTTAATTAGCCACGCTTCATTCGTTGGAAACGGAACTATTCTGATCGATCGATGACCGAGTCGTTTGCAATTGAATGCGAAGATGAGATTAAAAAGCCGGAAAGACGACCTGAAATCGTAATTTCCCGATATCAACGAGCACCGGCAATGTAGTCTGTTTCGGATCTGTTTCAGATCCAATAATCCTGACACAGATCGTGCATTACAATTGTTTACTCTGTACCTGAATGTATTCACCGGAAGAGTTGCCAATTCGTACTCAAAATTTCTCATACGATAAGCATCGATCTATCGGAACAAAGCAGTTTAGTACTTTGTAAATGGTAATGTCTATCGTTCTTTATTTATAAGGTGAATTAAAGAGGGATAAATGCGTGTCATTTGGACGAAACACGCAAGGGCCACACACTTCCGAATAGCAAAGCGGAGAACTTATTAGTTTTCCTTTAGTTTTCATTAATGCCAATTAAACAGCGATATTAGTTTAGTATCTACATGTACAGTGCGCCACGTGAAATCAGTTTCTCGTGATGTATAGAAACGAGTTTCATTCGGATAGTAGGGGCCGGTATTAGCGAAACTATGTAGTTGTTTGACCGAGTCGAATGTTTTCTTTGTATTGGCAAAAATCCTTCTATTTTGAATTCAGCAGTGTTTCACGGAAACCAACAGAGTCGAAGATGTTTGTACGTGATTTTCTTGAATTGGGAATGAAATAAGCTTTACGAGAATGTCGGATTTTCGGGCGACTATGCTTGTGGCGGTCTCTCGGCACGCTGCTGGAACCTCGTATGACATACATGTGTGTGTGTGTGTGTGTGTGTGTATTATGGATACGTATCGTTGGACGTTGTTTGTGAGAAGAGCCTCGAGATGGCACAAGGGCAAGTGAGGTCTTTTGCCGTGTGTGTACGTTGCGTGACGCGACAGAGTTAACGTGTACCGTCCCGACGAGTCGCACACCAGAGCCGAAAACACACCAAGTTCCGACACTTGAACCCGCATTCTTTCCACGGATATAGTTACTTACTACTGCTTCTAAAGAATTCAATGTAGCGATAGCGATATATTTTTATAGATAATAGTATGGCCGATATCACTGTTCGTCACTAAACTCGAACGGCCCGCCAACTGTTACTACAACGGGGATCGGTATATTGGTCGCGCATTAGTTTTCTATTAATATCTAGGACAAGAATATACGTCCGAGGTGAAAATTTGATATTTGATGAGCAATTTCCCTCCCCTTTCAACCCTAAAAATTTCAACCCGATTGGCCACTGCGGCCGTCCGTAAGAATACTCCACGCAAGTCACTAGCCATTTATTACTGTAAAAATTCGCAGTGCCGAGTATTATGTATCGGTAGAGTTGTTGCTTACGTATCGAAGAGTGTTCAAAATACCGACGACCCTATTGCACTGCTCAAAGAATCAATTGTCCGTGTAAATGAAATACACACCTAACCATAGGGCAGGGTTTACTAATCTGCCTTCTTTACGAGTCTACCGACAGACTCAAAACGAAACATTCCTATCGTTTGCGTCCGCCATTTTGACATGTACGATGTCACCACCTGGTGGCACGAACGTAATACTAGCGTTGGCCAGACCATAGACTAGAAATATCTACAGACTGCGCATACAATGTATTTTTCCGTCTACTGTTCTGAAATACCGACACGGTGGAAAACGCACTAGCGGACTCTACCCGCATCGAACGGTCAGTCGCAGAATCATTTAAAACTGCGACACGAATCCCTAGCAGCGTTTATCGCTCCTCCAATAAATTCCCTACAGCTCTGTTGCTTTCATGACATATTCGCGTTTGAACGAACGTGGATCGGAATATGTGTGCGCGCAAAGGGGCAAGTGTCGGAGAGAGACGAATGCGAGCAACGGAACGTAAAGTTTTCGAAACGGAATGTTGAAATGTTGGGGGGAAAAAGATAGAGATAGTAAACTCTCCGAGTAGTTGTACATAGAGATGAAAAGAGAAAGAACAACTCGAAGGAAAGAAGGAATATATCGAGACGATGACAGTTGATGTACACCGATCCGTATTGCGTAATTTTGCAGTGTGTTAGATTATCGGACAACCAATTGAGTGGCGTGTCGGTCGCTGTCTGTCGGTCGTTGTCGCCGCCGCCATTATTTGTATGGGCGAGCGACGAAGCGTACGAACGCGTAAACGTGTGAACTGTGCGAACGGTGGGAACGGTGTGAACGGTGCGAACGGTGTGAACGGTGCGAACGGTGCGAACGGTGCGAAGAAACGAACGAGTGACGAATATCGAGCACCGAGGAGACAAAAGGTCGAACAACGCGACATGTGTTAACGGTGGTTGCGTTTGATGGGCACAACTGAAAATGTCTACACGTCGAAGAGAATAGCTATGAAAGATCTCTGGATTCCACGCGCTCGAGTGCGGATTAATGCCTCGATCGCTCGCGGGATAATGGAGATTTGGCAACAGAAGGTTACAGCAACTGTGTAGTGCACCTACCGTGGCTATCTCGCGCAGTGATGATAATAGTGTTTGCCATGATAGAAAACGCAGAGTGTTCCTCTCCGACGTGTTACGATGCGAGCAATGTAGCTTTACCCAAGGGATCGGACGCGATTTGCTCGTATCCTTAATCGAATTATATTCCCAGTCCGAACGAGATTTTTGCGGTTGGATTTTTCCTCGCTTACGATGCGTGTTCGAGTCTGATGTTTCTCGATTCCTTGATTCCTCGTTTCCTCGTTTCCTCGATTCTGTGCTTTCGCACGGCTCGAATAGTCGAATACGCGAAAACTCGCGTGCTCGTTGGACAGCTTCTTTTCCTGGAAACATTATGTGATACCCCGTCTTTCGGAGCTTTGGAACTGGATCCTTTCTTTTCTGCTTCCTTTCGACGATACAGATTCGAAATATAACAGGTTAGTTTCATTCGTTCGACGTCCGATTGATTTCGAGGAGGAAATCTCATGTTTTCCGACACGGCGTTGCTCTATGTAGAACGCGTGACCTCGAAAGATTTACAGACGTGTAGAAGGAAGGGAAGCTCGGAGGGTGCCGGTGTGTAACTGTATAGGCGATTCGCGGTAAAGGGAATACGAGTGGAACGAAACGGAAAGAAACACGTGTATCTCGTTGAATAATGTATCCCTCTCGTAGGTTTTCTAGGTAGATGCATTTTCTGATTGTCGCGCAGTAGTGCATCGTCTTCGTACCGATACTGCAACTTATTGCGATTTATCGCGACTTACCGCAGCCGACTGCAACGAGCAAATTTCTTCTTCGATAATTCTGTTGCGTTGACGGTTTCGTGAATGGAACACCGATCGGCACGCGCGCGTTGGTGCGTTTCAAACGAATACGTTTAGGACAATTCCGACGACGATAAAGACTTTGCTCGTTTAATAATCCGATCGATCGATCGAACCGAGTCGGAATTGAATTTACTCGATTAATGGAAAGGGATGAGAATTGTTCGAGCGTGGGTAAACACGGATAGCCAAATCATTTCACTGGACAGTTCCCGGTCCTGCTGCTAGGCCTGCATAGTGTCTCGACGACGATTGGCTTGTGTAAACATTCTAATAAGTCGTACTTTCTATCGTGTTTTCATTTCAGGATGTTGGAGCTTTCCTTTTCGTATCGAAAAGGGAATGTTGGCCCTGCGACGATGTTGATGCTCTTGATTTTATCGTTCGGTGACATACCTTCCGCCAGTACCCACGGTAAGTCGGCGACGGAGACACAGGAGAGAAAGATTATTCTTCTTCCTCTTTCCTCCGTACCTTTTACCTTCTCTGCTACCGCTGCCCCAGAAAAGAAACGTACGTTCAAAGGTAACGATCACAATTTCGAGAATATTTTCAAATGGACGTACGCCCGGGTGATCCGCTTTCGTTTTCTACAGCTTTCCACATTAACGATAATAATTAATATCGAGACTCGAGGAATCGTTACCGATAAGTCGTCCGATTTCTTACTGGTACTCTTGTTATCGCCTGTCCCATTATTAGCTCGCAATAGTTGGAATTGTTCTACGATATAATATACGGAAACGCGACACGGTAAACTGGTTCTCATCTGTTTTCGTTTGTCCGTCGAATTCTCGTTCGAAATAAAAGTGTAGCGAATGGAATTCTGTTAGGTTCCTGCGAGTTCCCGGCGAGCTGGGCCGGCGAGTGGTACCAGAATGGAAAACTCGTATCGATTACTGTGAACGCAACCGTTTTGGGTGAAAGGACGTGCGTAGAACGATCCACCGATTCGTACATCATCTAGTGAGTAGAATTCGCTTGTTCGATGTTCGGCTACGAGAAGAATTTTAGTGTAGCGCATTAATCGTGTTCTGTCGCGTTTCAGTGGGGACAATTGTTATCACTGCATAATCGTGAACGACAGGCACGAGAACGTGATACAGTTTCGCGAAGGTAAGAACTCGCGAAAGCGACGCAAACGCGCGTTCGCCGTTATGATGAATAACGAGCGTTCCCTCTTGCAGGTTACTGCAACGCGAAGAAAAGCACGTTGGAGGATATGTGCTCCACCATCAAGTCGGACGATACCCTTTATTCTATGTTTCGCGTGAATTCCAAGCCGATACCTTGCCCTTTCAGCGGGCCTTCGTTTACGTTCTCGTACGACAAAGGCTACGGCGAGTGCCTGTCTCCCGTCAGCCTCGGCGAAAAGTGTATCGACGAGAGTAAATTACTTCTCAAGTATCAAGCTTGTCCGGATATCGAGAAAAGCGAAAGCAGCAGTGAGTGTTTGAGAATTTCGGCAGCAGCATGTCAAAATTCTAATCGTTTCGATTCACTGTTTCTCACTGTTGGCATCGATCTTTCAGTGGAAGAACTGCAGTGCTTGGCCGTGTGGAACGACGGTCGTAACAAGTATCTGGTTGGCACTTTGAAACGACGAAGCGTCTCGGGAGCAGAGAAAACGTACAGGTATGTATCTCTGTTCTTCCGACAGAGCACGATCCCATTCTCGTATCGTCGTATGCTCCTTAATCGTTCCACTGTTTGTCGTTTGTCTCTCGTGCGTCCGTCGGTACACAGATGCTTCTTGTACGAAGAGAAGACCCACCATCAAGGAAAAGTGGTATATTTGCTGGCTCAATCCGGTGAACCTACCTGCAACGGTCTAACCACTGTTTCCGAGGGATCGCCGACAATCAAACTCACGAAAGGTAAGAATCTCGGCTCGTTTCACCGTTTCTCTCGACGATCGAGTTTATCATCGGTCCTTTCTCGTCTCATCTTTCCTTTTTTCGCGTTCGCCGACAGTCGACAAAGAACATAACAAGTGCAAATATCCTTCGTGGATTACCGAACATCACGACTGGCATTCTTTGGATGGTACCAAGATTTATCACTTTACGAACAAAAATGCGACGCTCAAAGTACGAGTACAAAACACGGATGGAGATACGTTTCACGACGAGAAAATTGTCTGTCATAATTTGGAGAAGTTACATTCCACCGACAGTACGCAAGGATACAAAGTACAACTAATCGCTCATGTTACCAGTGGCTGGTAAGTAGTCGTCAACGGACATCCGAATCTCTGATGAAAGCGTAATGAAATTCCGGTCTGATTGCAGCGATATCGGTTACGTGTGTATGATATTTCACAAAAGGGATCACCATATTATAGAGCTACAACAATCTGGTATCTATATATCGTACACATGAGTTCTTTTAATTGGTGCACTTTAAACGCGCGTTCCTAATTTATGTACGTTCGCAGATCAAAAGGCTATAATGCCGGACGAGGCGTGTTCTCTTTCGGATACATCCACAATGCCGTACACCACGCTGATCAGTGAGTAATACGGTAGATGAATATTATTAGATTTTTTCAGGGTAACAACCAGTAACGATTGCCGATTGTTAATTGCCAATTGAAATTGATCGAAACTGATCGTTCGTCGCGTAGGCTCGTCATTGCGTCAAAGAAAGTGTCCGAACCACGGTAGATACACTATGATGGGATTTCCTCCATTTCACCTGGCTAGTACATCGATTCGTCGACAGCGTCGTAGCGAGAAACGCTTCTCGAGAATTGTTAAAAGGAGAACATGGAACGAGGATATTCAACAAACAACGACGCAAGAACAGCAGCAGCAACAGCAGCAGCAGCAGCAGCAGCAGCAGCAACAACAACAACAGCAGCAGCAGCAACAACAGCAACAACTGCAACACCAGGAACAGCAACAGCTACATCATCATCACCACCATCACCATCAACACGGACGGGAACAACAACACCAACAACAGGAGCAATACGGAGACGAGAGTACCAGTACCGATATCGAAATAGGATGCACTTCGTCGGATCAGAATGAGATTATTATTAGAAAAACATGTGACAGGGAAGAAACAAGTGAGTCGCATTTGGATTATATCGATAGAGCGAATTTCCACTGAACCGTCAGGTCTGTGCTTATATTTGTATATTTGTCGTTCATTTTCCCGTAGCGTATTACTGCCACGGAAGCTGGGAAGAGAGGGGTACATGGTACACGATAGTATCGCGAAAAACAAGTCAAATCTCTCCAGGACTGGGACAGACGTTTTGCTTGTCTATGCGATTCAACGGAAACGCGGGAAAGTTTATGACAGGAACAAACGCTAAAGTTAAACTATCCGAACAAGAAGTTTGGGTTGCAAGATTGGATCGTGTTTGTCATAGAGAACCCGCCGAGGATGAATGGACCCATACCCTCGTCAGCCAAGGTATCGTTTTTCTTTCTCGTTCGTGAGTTCCGTTGCGTTCCTACATCTTTCCGCTACATTCTCAACCTTCGTAAAAGTCTCTCTTTAACAGATTAACCGATAAGCATGAGGTTTCGTTACAAGTTTACACGCGAGCGAACATGTTAAAAATCTTGGATGCACAGTCTTTTACGCGTCTGGTTTTGTTGTTGCAGGTGTTTGCGAGGACGTAACAAAGGCAGCTTCCAGTTTAGCGCCATTCCTTCCTTTATCGAAAGTCTCGTTCGTTATAATTATCGGGAGTTGCGCGGCTTACAAGTATCTGCTGAGATGATATGCGTATTTCAAATGAAATGAAAGCGATACTCGTGACAGCGGTACCCGTTCCTCTGAACTCTTGTACAAATGGAGGACAGAAGAAAGCTGGAAATCCCTTCGAATCTTAGTTGTTTTCCTCTTTTGTTTCAACAAGCCGGAATCAAGACTAAGAAGCGGGCAATTCTAATCGAATGGCACGAATCGCGTCGAAGAATGTCGTGAAACTCGTAAATCGTTTGTACGATTGCCCGTGATCCGGCATTTCCTCCTTTTCCACCTCTTTCTCCTTTGTATTTGTTTACTTCCAACTCGTTTCACTTTGGGCAGCTTAAAGATAATCATGATAGTTTCACTTGCGTCGTTTATTCCACCGTTACGTAGTCGTTCGATATACTTTTCCCTTCGTTTGTTCTCTTTACGAATGAAACGCATCGTCTTTCGACTACTTTTCTATTCGCTGACATACAGTTATTCGCGTTTCACATAGATTCACATATTTTAGGTACGTACTTAGATTTTACGTATTAGGCTCGCGTGCTTCTCGCGCGTGAGAACAGAGAACTTTTTATACTAATGTTTAGATCTTGTGCATTTATACGCATGCTTTTTCTTGTATTTATATTATCCTCCGAAAGTGTGCGTCGCGAGGAAAAGAAAGTGTTTTCTGGCACGGTAAGAGATCTCACACAGAGATATCGGCTTATCGAGGTGAGAACACGAACAACGACGTTACGATAATGTTTCGTAAAAACTGCGAATTTGTAGACATTTCAGATTCAAGTTTTTTTCAATCAAACAGACCTGGCTATCGAACAGACCGCCCGCGGTTTTTGTAGAGACAAGCAGGGTACGACGAGTCAAAACTACGTTTGAGTAATCATTCGAGGTGAAATCCGTACGGTTCTAGAACGACAAGTTCGGTTCGTCTAACGCGTAACAATTACGATAAGAGAGCCCTTTTTACATTTTCATCGACTACGTATTGTACATAATAATTTAAGCACTGTATAAAGACTGTTTTTAAAGAGTATAAGTTTCTCTCGACTAACGATCGCGACAGAAATGCGCGCGAACAATTGACGGGATTGTTGGTAAAGGAAAAATGGTTAAAATCGAACAAGTTATTATTCTCGAGCGTTCGCGAAACAAACGAAGCGAAGTATCGAGAGACTAATTAATGGACAGAGTGAAGTGATCGGTTTCTAATGCAAATCTAACAGCAGACCATCGTTGAATCGCCTTCGCTGTTTGATCATTTCGTTTCCAAGACACCAGTGAATCGTACTTAATTTCCTGGAGACAAGATGATGCGTCCATTGCGCTCGTTTCATTCGCAATATGGGAATATTGCGGGACATTCACTCGGATAAACGATCGGAAAACTAAAAGGAAGCCGAACGATAAAATGGTAAAGCATCGTACAATACATATATCCATATGGTGTGTGGAAAATGAAACGTGTGCGTACACGATCCTTGAAACTAATATACGTGTACGATGATTCATCTAATTCATATAAAGTAGAGAAATTTTTAGGACGGAGATGAATTTTTATTTTTATACGGATAAAGCTATCGTTCCTCATTCGATTTCCCTGTTGGTTACTCCTCGACTTGTGTTACCCCTTTAGAGAATTGAAAAATCCTCGTCGGTCGGTTATCCCTGATTTTTCCTCTCCGCTGTACATGCTCCCCGAACCTGCGTTTCTACACTTCACTTTATTCCTTCTATATTTGATACTTTTTTACAAGAATGATAGGATTACCGTGCGTCTCGTCCATAAGGAATATAATATATTATTCGATAGAATTGCAAGAGCACGTTTCTGTGCATCTCTGCGTCTCTGTGTCTCTGTGTTTCCTTCGAGTCGAATGGGAAAAGATAGAAGAGAGAAAGAGAGGCGTTCGGATACACAGATCCGCGGGAGTGAACGTAAATCGTAATTGACCAGGCAGACGATTTTGCAATGTCTAATACATGTATAAGTACGCGTGCGCTTTTGTACATTTTGTATGATGGGTGCGAGTCGTCGAGCTGGAATGCATGCAGAAGTGTGTACTGTACGTTGACGCGTTGGGTTCGCGTCTCTGTGAAAACGACTGAGTTTCAGTCTACGTCTGCGTACGTTTGCGATTACTGTTCTCTTATGATTGTGATGTTAACGCAACAACGACGATCATTACGACGATTACGACAAAGACTGTCTCGGAGATAAAAACGGTACGAT